>NC_043988.1:25643332-25943332 GCF_902150065.1 Myripristis murdjan
TGAAAGTAGCTCATTTTATCTCTGCAAGTAAATACTATCCACGTTTTCGGTCAAATCGATTCTGAATTGATTTGATCTTAACTGTAATGATAATAATAATAGTAGACTGTTACATAATTGAGACACAAAACAAATATAGACAGGAAATATAGACAGGCATTCAGATCATTCACGTTTTTTGTGGCAAATCTAAAAAGTTGTTTAGATTTGGTTATGGTGACTAAGCTAAAATTTATGAAGGTGTCATAGAAGATTGTTAAAGTAGTCTATGAATATTGGTATTCTGATTGGATGGGTGAAATCCTCAAAATGTCCTAAGCATAGTGTGACTAGAGAAATTATGAGAACCCTTGTCTGAAGGAATAGATGTGCTGTTCAGGCTGCCTGCCTTAATACTGGAACTATAACTAGCCACAGGAATAACTTTTGCATAAATTTCCAACACCTGAGCGGGACGTGCACGAGAGACCCTGAATGTACTTAAAATCGCTCTGCGTGTGCAGCAGGTAGGAAGGCTGTGGTAATTACTAAAGTGTCAAGAATGTCTCCCCTGCAGGCCCCCAGCCTCCCTCGCAGCTTCCCAGCATTATGTGATTCTTGCTGACTATTAGATTTGCTCTGTATCCAGGGGGTAATGTGGTGTAACATAGGAGGTTTGAACCTGCTGAGACCCCGGAAATTCAAACTGGGTGTTGATGGCTGGAGCCAAAGCCTGTGCACTATACAGTTCCCTGGTCTAACAGATACCTCTCTCCTCTCACCTCTCTAACTCTTCTCTCTTGGGGCTGCATCTAGTGTTGCGTGGCATTTAAAAAAAAAAAAAAAATCTCTCCCTGATCTTCTCACTTTTATCCGTGCTCATCCAAAATTACAGGACTCATTATGCTGAAATATAGTTGGAGAGTACCAGTGTTTGTTCCCAGCTGTCTCATAATCTCAGAGCAGTGAGACCAAAGACGAAGGGTTACAAGGAAGCCGCTCTAGACCTTTTAGATGCATCCCCAGGTGGCTAACTCCAGGTTAACAAGTGATAGTCTGAAACTGTGATGTGATACATCAGCACAAGCCCTCAGTGTCTAACTTCAAGGGCTGTGCTGTTCCTTCGTTTCCTCTCCCTGAGGAACTTCTGTCAGTTTATCAGTCATAGTCTTTGTCTCCTTCCGAAGAACAGACTCTTTGTTCCATAAATGATCGGTCACGTCAACACCTAGTTAGAGACAACAGCTCTGTCATTCGAGACGTCTCTGGAAGTCATGCCCCCTGTCTTACCGTAGGCCAGTGGTCCCCAACCCAGTCCTCAAGATCCCCCTGTCCTGCAGATTATTGTTTCAGCTCTACTTTTTCACACCTGATCCATTTAAGGGCTTCATGCTGATTGGTTGAAGCAGATCTACCTGAACAGGGCATGCATGAAGTTGCATAGGCCTTAATTGGGTCATTTGTGTGCAAGAGTAGAGCTGAAACCAAAACCTCTAGGACAGGGGGATCTTGAGGACTGGTTTGGAGCACAGTATGCTGATGACTTCTTGTTTCATATACAATAATCATGTCCTTTTTTTCAAACTTGCATTGTTTTTATCCTGAATATACAGTTCAGGCATTCTTCCATTCATACTCTTTGTAACTTGCTGTCACATTTGGAAAACTGCTGTGTAGTTTATTTTCAGGCTATTTTCCCAAAACAGGTATTTTTTTCTCTTGAAATTATGACTTACAACTGAAATCAGTGATTAAGAACAAATGAAATACACTGAGCAAGCTGAACCATTGTTCACATGCTTGAAATCGACTTACATCAGAAACCTTGAAAAACATTTGTTTACCCTTTCTGTATTTAGCTACCTAGCTGCTGAAGCGCAATGCCTGAGCATTTCTCTGCACTTTAGTGACTCAGAAATCGGCACCCGAGCCACTTTGGCACAAACATGCTCGGCAAGGATGACCAAAACACACGAGTTAACAACCTGTAGCTTGCTTTTAACCCAGCAGAATGCCCTCAGAGAAACTTTTGTCAGGAGGGCCTGCTTTCAGCCATGAATGGGAAGCATGTGTCAGCTACGACTGTTGCTTACTGATATGGGACTGTGACTGTGAATGGCTCAACATGTAGCATCAGCAAATAGGCATGTACAGCTTCTCCCTCACTCGATACACACTGAAATATTTCTTTAATACTTGTAGAGCACCCCCCTTGCTTTTAATTGTGCATAGACAATTGACTTAACATGAGCTCTCACCTGTACTGGAAGCTGTCGTAGAAACTCTTCACCAAACCTGCATGGCATCTTCTCTTAGATAACCTCAGCTTAGATGCACTGTGAATTATGTGTAGCCTTTTATAACACAAGTGGACTGAAATATGTATGTAGCGTGGTAGTGTGTGAAATATTTGTGTCAGTATCTGCCAAAGTCTTGAAAATACAGTGCTTTACCTTTGTTGTACAACCACAGACTTAATTGTTTATGGTCTACTTACTATAGTGCATCAGATAAGATATTTATTGTTGTATTTGTCATAAAATGAAACTGAGACGGCAAATTGCTGCTAATGATAGATTGTAGGTATTCAGCATTTTTTTTTACACCAGCTGACATTGTCCTCCCCTTGTGGGAAATGATTTGTGTTCTTGTTGACCAAGCTTTAAATACGTATTCCAAACTCGGGAATTTGCATTTTAAAAAATATGGAAAATATGGATAAGTGGAAGAATCAATTCCATCAGAGTGTTTGGAGTTGCATGTTTCCTGCAGGATACCTACAATATATTACAGCAGACATATTACATTACATTCTGCACGGCGAGTGAGTGAGTGAGCCGCGTGTGATCTCTCCTCCTTTCTTTATTGCCCTCAGGTGGACAAACTGGAGGAGGCAGAAAGCCAAAGAAAAACCGAAGAGGAGGTGACAGAGCCTCAGCCCATAGTGTTTGGTAGGTTTACTGACAGCACATCACTCAGTGGGACAGTGGCTTCTGATTTCTAAATTGGAGGATATTACCTCCCCAATGGTGAAAACAGGACACAATGGACAGTTTTCTATCTCTGGCCAACTGTGTGTTCATTATATGCAGAAAATATCTCAGAAACTACGGCCAATTATGGCAAATCCTGGGTGAAAAGTGTCTCTTTCAGTTGAAATCCAGCAGTAATTAAATTTACACTGATTTGCCTGAGGGGGCGGTATAGCGGTGCAAAGAAAATTTAAGCTCACATATCTCTGCCTAGTTGGAACCACTTGTGAAGTTTTGGACATGTTCAGTGAATGAGATGGTAGCTCTTCATGTTAGATTTTCCCAATTCCCTTTTCAGTTGCATAATATAATTTTGAATTATTAAAGACCTAATCTGTGAAATTTTGTTTTCAGTAAATTTTGGTTTTGCTGCTCTCCATCACTGATTCATGTAACGCAGTCGTAGTTCAACCTGTTTATGGAAGCTTTGCATGTTGGATAGCTGTTTCTTAGTGACACAATTTGATTTCCCTAATAATGTGTCCCCCCGCCCCCACAGTGTGTATTCTCATTTATTAAAGCAATTGCCCATGAGATCATTTCTGTGTGGCATACATCTTTTGGCACACCACCAAGAAAATCCCCCTGGTGCCCAGGAATTGATGTGCAGCAAACAGTGGTTTGTGCCACATACAAAAAAAAAAAAAAAAAAAAAAAAATCAAGAAAAAACAAAACCAAACAGAAAAAGGCATCACAGCACTGGTCCCACTTTGATCAACAGGTGATTTTTTTTGTTGTTGTTGCACAAAATAGGTTATTAAATTCAAGTCAAAACAAGAATCTTCTTGTCTGTCTTTAATAATTTCACAAAGAGGCTGAAATGAAATTGATGGGTGACATATCAACTATAGGCTTGTTTAGTAAACATTTGTGTACAGTGAAACACTACATCTGTGTGTGTGTGTGTGTGTGTGTGTGTGTGTGTGTGTGTGTGTGTGTTTGGGTGTGGGAGCAGGTCAGCAGCTGATGTTGACTGCCAGTCCCACTCCAGTGGCTCCCCAGCCGACGTACCCCGGCTATGGCTACACCGCAGCCGGTTACGCTGCTCAGCCCACGTACGCTTTCAACATGTAGGCCTGGTGTACCCGCTACCCAGCCCCCCACCCCCTCCCCCACCCACCACGGACCTGAACCATACCGGATTTTGCTGCTTGGGGTCACAACCAGCCCGCCTACAGAACGGAGACCCCCCTGAGACTCTCACCACCACCACCACCACCACAAACTCATCTGGATGTCATTCTCAAGAAGGCTCCACCCTGAAGGATCCCAGCCCTGTTCACCATCGCCTGTAAGAAACCAAGGAAAAAACAAACAAACAAAAACAACAACGCCCCGCCCCCACATCTTCATCCCAGCAGCCCCAACAGAAACTGTGTCTCAGCCCTTCATCTCTCCTTTCTCTACACGCAGTTTCTCTCCTCTTCAGCAGAGAAGGATGACATCACAGCTGTTGGATCTGCCCCCACCCCGCTCTCCGCCCCCCCACCCAGACAGTGACAACTACATCACCTAATTACACAGCATGAAGTCACCTCTCAGCTCCCAGAGGAAACAATATACCGAGGATAACGTTAGCAACATCAAGCCACTCTCACTATCCAGCTGTCCCGTTGCTGTTCCATGTAGACTGTATTAACCATAGAGCAGCTTTTTATGATTATTGATTTTTTTTCTCTCTCTCTTAGAGATACAGCACTGATGAGGAAGAGACTTGGTTACTAAGGAGTCAAGGGGCAGGGGGACGCACAGGACGCGTGCCTCCCCCCCGTCCCTCCAGAAGCACTGCTAAGGCCTTACACTTAGAGGAGGTGGCAAAACTGGGTCATTATTCATGTTTATTTTCACAACTGTCTCGTGCTCTGATTATCAGACAGTTGACTGTGCAATAGTTTTGTTTGTCCTTTGCAACAGGTACGAAGTGTTTTGAACAAGGCAATGCTGTATACGGACTATGGACATGTGTTTCTGAGGTTATGGTACTGTGTGTGTGTGTGTGTGTGTGTGTGTGTGTGTGTGTGCATGTGTGTATGCGTAGCCTCTAAAGCCTTTGAGGGATTTGTCACCAAAACCAAGAGACACTCAATGATACCCCCCCACCCCAACATATACATACACACTCACACACACACACACACAGAAACACAGATACACACACACGATACGCCCCTCCCCTGCAGCCGCAACACTTTGCCAAGCCAGAGTGGAAGCTCTTGTCAGTCGAACGTCGATATCTCTGCAATACTGGAAATCTGGAGCGTCATGATTGTGACAAAAAGACAAAAGAGGACGGGGAAATTTGAAAAGAAGCAAAACAAAACAAAACCGTAAACACAATGCTATGTGCTGTTGTCTGTGCATGTGCCGCCAAACTATAATGCTGCATCCAGGAGCACAATTTTCATGTTACACTCGAGTATATCAAGTATTACTAATGTTGTGTCAAAAATTAAGTGATGTACTTTGGAAAAACCTTTTACTTTCTCACCCAAACTAACAGAGCGGTGATGAAGCTCCAATAGCAACCAGACTGAGGAGATGAAATGTAGGGGGAAACATAGCTCACATGCTTACATCCTGGTGCCAGTGGTTCAAAAATAATCATTATTGTACTGAAAACAGTGTATAATTTAAGATATATTGAAATACCTAACTAATCAAAGAAGTCATATATTATGGAATACCGTACCATATGTATTGTCTATAGTGTATTGTTGTAGTCTTAAAAAAAAAAAAAAAAGCATAATGATTTTTGTAAGAAAAGGACAAAATACAAAAACAGCAGGATAATAAATGGTAAACTCTGCGGCGAGACTGCTCAAAAGTGGTGACAGTTTAGTGGCTTGTTTACTTCCTGTTTGAAGCAGAGTGTCTGTCTCGAGAGCATTTTGTGGGTTACGCTGTCCTCCAGTTCTGTATTATACACTGAGCTCTGTCCCACCGTTGTGTCAACTTTGGATTTGTCAAGAGGAAAGCAAAACCTTAGCTGCACACAAGCACTCCCTTTATCTGCACAAGTCATGCATACAGAAAGAGAAATAAAGTTTACACACAGTGTTGTCTGGAGTTCATTTATTTAACTGCATCATGCTCACTGCATCTCCAGGTGATCTGGCCTCTTGTGAGTGTGTTTTTCATCTGTCTGAGTGTGTGTGTGTGTGTGTGTGTGTCTGTGGGTTGGGAAGGGTGTTATAATACTGTAAAGGTCCAAAGTTTAGCAGCTGTGTACACAAAGGAGAAATGATATGATTGCATTAAAGTGATATGCTGGCAATCTGCTGCAACCTGTCCATATTTCCAGGATGTTGGACCCAGCTTGGTTACCAGGCTACAACGCTTGATTGATGGTTTCTGTGGGAGCTTCCAGCCTCCTTTGTCCAGATTTCTCCAGGGAGGGCGCGGTTTGCTTGGTATTGCTGAGAAAACACTTTATGATTTTCTAAATAAAGGATTCAATACCAGGGCCGTCACTCCTTATATTCCTGTTGCTGAGGCAAATTCATATGCTAATTGAAAAGAGGGAGAGAGAGATAGTGCGCCCCGCCCTTCTGTTGTGGAACAAAAAGTGGCCAGTCTGCCGCCTTCCAGCTGTATAATAACCAGCCAGTTGAGCAGCCACTGGTTCCAGTAGCCACCCTCTGTCAACACGGGGATCCGCCGGGCTTTCCGGACACATCAGCGCTCAGCATCACGCAGCCAGTCTGCCGAGGCGCACCGGGGCGTCCATGTGTTGCGCGCTTTTGTCCACTTGAAAATTTGTTCCTACTTGAGCCCAGACTCGCCGCACCGGAGGCACCTTGGCTGATTTGCAGTGTTTTCATTCATCATCATGCAAGGAAAAGGCACATTTGTCAGCCCCTTCCACAGACCGCGCTGTCTGGCGGCAGCGGCGCCGGCGGGGAAAGCGAAATTAACTCATCCGGGAAAGGCGATTTTAGCAGGTAAGTTTATCATCTGTCACACGAGTTGCACATAATTTCACCACACCTGCTTAAATCAGACACCAGCAAACATGAGCGGACTGACTGCTTTGGAACATAAACGTTACATCGCTGTATTATTCTTCCAGATACTTTGTCTCCGTTTATTTTGCTGTATCCTCCCGTTACCGAATCCGGAAATAAAATAGAAAGGAGCTTTATAAATATGACAGCAAAAGTTTGAAACCATATGCTACATGGTTATTATAGGGGGAAAGTGCACAAAATCCCACCTGAAGCAGCACGGGTAGATGGGATAGGTTACCATAAAGTGCTGTGAGGTCACTGTAACTCGCTGTTCAGTGGCACTGACACTAACACGCTGTCGGTGCTTATTGAAATATGAATATTGAGTGAGTTCAGCGCTGTGCGTTGTACTTTGAAGATATCAAGACTGTTATGCGACGCTTGAGTGTGTGTTAACAAGGATAAACTCCAAAAACGTGACCTACAGGTCGCCATTTATTATAGAGTGTATAATAACTACTCTGTATTATGGACTACTGAAATCCCTAGAGACTTGTACAAACTTTAACTCAACCCACCGTTTATTTAAAAGGGATTCACACTATTCTTATCTATTGTAGTTTATTCTATCTCTTCTCTTCTCTTCTCTTCTCTTCTCTTCTCTTCTCTTCTCTTCTCTTCTCTTCCTTTAGTATTACTAATGAGTAATAGCCATTTCTTCTGGAATACAATTTCTGTGGATTTTCAAGATACAGTATAGATACATAGATGGTAAAGACAACCAAAGGGCGGAAAAGGAGTGCTTTCTTTTTGCTTTGTGTGTGTGAGTTTTTCTTTCCTTCTTTTTCTGGGATGGCAGCCGAGGATAATCTGGGCGTTTCTCTCTCTCAAGTGACATGTTAAAGTTTCCACTGTGGCCTCTGCAAACCTGACATTAGCAGAGCCAGGCTGCAGAGAGAAAGCGTAGGCTTGTAATTAAGGATGTAGGCGGTGACCAGGTGAAACAGCTGGTTAGAAAAAGGGCTGGTCATAAACAGCAAAAGCAGTTTGACAGGGATACTACGGCTTCCATTGTACGCTCACAAGCATCCACTTAATGATCCTTCAGAATAATGCAGCTGGCCCTGTTGATCCTGTGTAAAAGCGTGAACTGAAATGGCCTTGAGGTCTCAGTGACCAAGAAGAAAGCATTTTTCTTCTTCTGTCATCCGTTCCTGTAAGCAGGTAGCCCGCACCGTCACGATGTCATGGCCACGTCTAGAGTGCTGCACTGACTTGATGCTATCACTCTAATCTAAAGATCACCCCCAGTGCACTTTACATAATGCTGTTAGAGTGGGATGATGCAAAAGGCCCTTGAGCGGGAGGGGACACCCGCTCCCTTGACAGTATGCTGCAGTGACTTCCCACAAGGTCCGTGGATGTTTGTGGTCTGCCAAGAGTCAAGGATTGCAAAGGACTGGGGGGATTAATGCAACTATCAGCTTGCAAAATCCGACTTATGTTGTGCTGGGCATTCAGAAGTATCTATACTGCAGGACGTGGCCTCTCGATAAAATCCGTATCATTTTACATCCATCACAGTGCAGTTTGTATCATGATACATTGCAACACTCAACAGGAATGACTGAAAATGTATAAACACCATTTAAAATACAAGCTACTGCATGGCATCTGGCTAGACTAATTAATTATGCAGCATTTTATATGATAAACACGCTGTCAGACTGACTCAAAACAGCTCACAAGTCCCATTCATATTTATTACAACAGAATTACTACAAGACACTTGTTTAACAGTGCATTAAAATATAAATATAACATCATATGAAGTGCATAAACATAAAGTGAATTGATATCAGTACAAAGGGCTAGAGAATTTATACATTATAGCAAATAATAATAATAATAATAATGCTGCAGTACTTAGACATACTGATTCATGTGCCTGATTCATAGTTGTTTTAGTCTTTGCTGTGAGTCAGTGACTTCCCTCTGCTGAGGGCCCAGAAGTCCCATCCTCTTCTCCTGCTGCTGCACCGGCCTTGACACCCCCCACCCCACCCTGCTTACATGTTGAGATGAGGATGCAGCAGGTCTAGCTGATGAAGAGCCTGTCAGAGATGCTCTTACACCGGGACTGTACGCTGACATTTAGCACCACACTATTGATTTCAGCCAGCCATGTCTTTTGGCTGTAACACGCTATCATTCTGAAATCCCTTTGACTGAAGATTATGCACGACTTGTTTACCTAAACAGTAAATACTGTGATCTCATGTTAGGTTCGCTTGCATGCATCAGTGCAGGTAATCACAATTAATGTTGTCGCTCCTCTCCTGGGTGCGCAGCTTAATCAGCCAGCATCATTGACTCTGTATGCTGGCCATGTATGCATATATTTGTAACATTAACTCCATTAATTATACAGTGAACTGTAATTATACAGTTCAAGCTCAGAGTGGCTTGTTTCCCTAACAATAATAATGTTTAAGACTCAGCAACGTTGATGTCAAACATACACCAAAAGAATATTGTTTATCCCAAACAAAGAATGTAGTCGATTTATAGTCTCTAATGTGCTCCTGTTGAACACAGTTTGAAAAAGCTTTCACTAATCTACTACATCTGAGGCGTTTTTTTTCCTCTATTATCATTACTTACACTTTTGTCTGTTTTAGAGATTTCCATTTACCTCTAAGCTTTTATATTTTTTCCACTTAACAACTTTTTCAGCACTAGCTCATCTTTTGCCATCTCCCTTTCTCCTGACTCACGTCGTCCTATCAGCTGTTGAGAAATGGAAATGGTGCCATAGCGTGACCTCTCCCCTCCCCCATCTCTCCCAGTAGCCTGATTGACTGGATACTGTCCTGTGTGGCACCCTCCTCCCCCCTCTGTCTCGCTTAACTCGTCCCAAGCCTGTCTGTCCCGTTTTGCAACAGCGGCACAATTGCGCTCTCCCCAGGCTCGCTCTCTTTCTCTCTGTCTCAACTCTCCTCCCAGCCTCTCTGTCAAAGAAGGTATTGATTTCTTACAGTCATCTAGAGGTTGGGAAATGAAATGTGAGCATGTTCGTGTGTTGTGTGTGTGTGTGTGTGTGTGTGTGTGTGTGTTTTTATATGCCACCACACATTCTCTTGGCTCTGATGAAAGTAAATCTTGTGTAGCTTTTCGATCAGGGCTTCGCTTGGATGAGTCAGCGATAGACGCAATCAGGCAAACTGTTCCTTTATGTCCGACCTGAGATATTGGCCATCAGAAAGTGCAGCTAGTGGTTCAAAACAAAAAGCGGCCGTTCAAAAAGTGAACGTGAAAGTTTGTAAATCTCAGTGACACCTCTCCCATCGCTCTGACATGCCGATGCTTCTTTAGCTTTATGTTATATTTAGCATTATGCCTATATGAAGAAAGGGTGGAGAGAGAGCGATACAGGCAAAAAGAGAGTAGACAAAGCAAGAAGGAGGGTCAAAGCTCAAGGGCTTAGGGCGCCTGCATCTCTAAAAGCATTTAAACAATGGCTTTGAGGACACATTTCCAAAGTGCTCTGCTCCCATTGGTCAGTTCAGGCCTACTCTCAGCCGAGCCAGTGGTCATGACTGTAGTTGCGACATGGAGGGAGATCATCATGTCTGAGTGTGGCCTGAGGCAGCGAGGGAGGTCAAATGGGTTTCTGGTCTTGATTTTCCGGCTGTCCGTACTTGTGCATTCCTTCACTGTTGTGGCTTTCATTTATAAACCGTGCGTAACCCTGTCCGTCCAGGAGACAGGAGGGTTAGACAGGCAGACAGAGGGATGGAGAGGGAGAGGGAAATTGCCGTGATGTTGTGATTTCATAATATATTTGGATGTCGTGCTGAGACGGGCTTGTCTGGGTTTCGCTTTTTCTCGTTCTGGTTCCTCGGTCTCTCTCTGTCTCTCTCTCTCTCCTCCTGTCTCCTCGAGGCAGCCAGTTAGGTTTGTTGAGTGGCTGTCTCTTCTCAGGCTCAGAGGGCTCATCAAAGTCTGCGCTTACTCCCTGTTTCCTCATAGCCCACGCGACACACACACACACACACATACACACACACACACACACATGCGCGCACACACGCATGCCTCAGTTCTGCTACTCGCAAACACTGCATGGGTACCAAGAGGCCAGATCAGGAATCACAAGGCTCTGCTCAGAGTGCCTCCTATCCCTGTTCAGTATTTATCAGCTGTTGATGTATCAAATCTTAAAACACACACACATACAACAAAACAAGACAAACAGCACTGTAAATATAAAAGCAGTTATATTTTTATATTCCATTGTAATGCACTTTGTCACTTAAGGAAGCCTTTATTTGAGAAAATTCAGGATGCAAACCCCGATTTGTTTCGGTCTTGTGAATCCTGACTGATGAGCTCTTCAAAGAGATTTTTGCTTTTTGGCAAAATATTTTGAGAGGAGACTCATCATCAAGTCAAAGGGTAGTGTGTACTGCAGATCTGAGCTTATGAATCGTATTGTGTGACTTTTGTCAGTGCAGAAATGAATATCTTGCAAATGATAAATATCGTGCAAATGATAAATACAGTGTCCTGAAAGCCCATTGTGCTGGGCAGCTAAAATGTGTAATAAAAATGTAATGTGTAATGATGATTTGCTTGTAACTGTACACGCTGTTTTTACAGTGTGCAATGTGACAGTGCATTAAAGTGAGGCCCCTCCACTGACAAAAAACGTGGAATAAACACAAAATCTGAAGATTCAGTTTATTTAATTCGCACCACGTCATTCCATGTTTTTTGTCAGCTGAGTCTAATCAGTCCTTACCTTAATCAACCTTCAGTTTTGCATCATGTACCTTTAAACAACATGCACGTTACTGTATACAGTCAGTTTACCGGAGGTTTCTAAACAGCTAAAACTCCTTCCATGTAAAATTAATCAAGATCCTGTAATTAAGCATCAGTGTGCAGCATCAGGGAATGGTGTTTTGGACAGAGGAAGCCTAAAAGGCCAGACGTTAGATGAATAATTCTTTTCATCTTTTGCGTGAGGCAAACAGAAATATTATGACTCTATTAATAGGCTACCTCATGTTTGAAGTGCAGCAGTCCTCTGGCTACGTTCTCCGTTTGGACTGGGGATATGGACACAACCGCCCCTCTTCTGCAGGTTCTCCTCTCTCCGGAGAAAATGTCTGTTGTAAAGAGGGCGCTAATCATCTAAAATAAGGAACATCTGGATGAATAATGGATAAATTCCGCTGGAAAACTGCCTATTGCCAGCATGCATGAACACAACACATACACACTGTGTGTTTTGGTTGATTTTTTTATGAGTTTAGGAGGAAATGTTCAACTCCACATTAGAGCCAAGCCGATACTGCATTTTAAGACCAGTGCCAGTATCAATATTTGAGAGCAAAAACCTTCAACAACAATGTATTGGCTGAATTTTTTTTTACACATAAAAGCAAAGGAATCATCAAATAGGGTTGTCAAGTAGTTGTAATAATAACTTGCAGCGGCAGTGACCCAGGTTTGAACATGGCCCCGGCCCTGTTTATCAAAAACGAAATTTACAATGATTTTTGCCTGAAAATGAATGCCCTGTGAGACTGTTGAGGGCTAACAAGAAGCTGCAGCAGCGAGGGAAGTTCCTCATCACTAAAGCTCGTGCTATGTACGTGACAAACCATGGGAATCAACATTTTAATATGGCCAGCCAAGGGTTGAGTCCAGATGAAACAGCATTTCAGGAGTATCTAGCTTCTGTGTGGTGACGTGTCTCTGAGTGAAACAGGATGGACAGGTGGGACGTAATGTTGGCAGGAAACTGATTTGAACGTTGAAACGTGGGCGTGAATCTTAGCTCTGTGCTGCTAAAAGTAGAACATTGATTGATGGGTGGATGTCATGATATTATTGGTTGAAACTGGTTGGTTCATGCCTGCATCAGCTTGTGTTAAATATTGCTTTACAGGAAGGAATTTCAATACAAGAATACAAAGAAACTGATTTTTCTTTGGGATATATTGTTTTTTCTACTGCAATGTGTACTGTCAGTTTTTGTATATCAGCAGGCGGGAACATCTGGCCAAGTTGTTAAATTAAAAGTTAGTAAATTAGGAACATTATGTTAGAAAGTCTATTTGTAATGTGAAGTATATTTTGAAGAAAATTAAGCTGAATGAGTTGTGCTGAGGGTAGACTTGTTTTTCAGACACATCTAGAAAGCCTGCCATATTCATATTCTTGCTTTTAAACTACTAGATTATCATTTCCAAGAGGACATTCTGTGCAGACCACATGTGCCTGATGCTCATTAGAGTCACTGAAGCAGGCAAGACAGGGTTTCAAAAACTCTTCTTGCTTCCCTCTCGGTGTCTGTCTGGCTGTCTGCCTGCTCACCTGGCTGTCTCCCCCCCCCCCGCCTCTGCCTCCCAGGAAGATTTGTTGGTTTGGAGCAGAGCTGCAAGGAGAATGGCCATGCATCTGTGTGTGCATACATCAGCGTGTGTGTGTGTGTGTGTGTGTGTGTGTGTGTGTACATGTAAATCGAGTGGCAGCAATGTGAGCAAGGGGCCCAGCTGTGAAGTCAGAAGGGTGTTGATTAATCCATAAATCTGTCTTGTGTCAGCAGAAGGAGGGAAGGAAACAGACAGTCCAGCTAGTCAGTCAGTCAGCCTGATTGAATTACGTTTGACAAAGCAGATTCTTTTTCACTTTTCAGGAAGGGAGGCAAATATTGTCTTTGTAAGAGCTTTTTAGTATATATATATTTTTTTTACCTGTCACCTCGCTATTTTTGATTGCCAATTTGCCTCTGTATAATATCAACAAATGCCATTTTTTGTTTTCACACGTAAAGTGACAGATTTGTGCACTTTGCATGTAATAGCAAGTGTGAAAGACCTTTGTGGATGCATCGATTTTATGACACGCTGGGGGGAAGAGTGGCTGAGGAGGGGGAGGAAGGCGAGGGGAGAGAAAAATTAAGAACAGGGAGGAGTGTGCGCTTCTCAACATAGAGATTAATGGTATACTTTGCTGTTTGTATCTACACCAGAAGCTGCTCTGGAGTCATTTAAGGTTTGACTTTAACCGTGCCGTGCTGTGTATGTGTGTGTGCGTGTGTGTTTACAAGCGACAGTGTCAGTATGTGCAGGCTACAGTAATGGACTAGAAGACAAACAAGCTGCCCGGACTCAGCCGGCGCTCTGTGTCTGATGAGGATTGATCATGTGTGCTGTGTCTGTTGCTAAGTCACTGCCTCTTAGTAGCTACTGGTTGGCCTTTACATGCAGTGCTGTTGCAGATGTAGTGCTGTCTCGGCTGTGAGGCAGATGAATGAGGCTTATTGTTCCTTCCTCACCAAGACACACTGACCCATAGAACCAGTAGAGATCAGGATGGCTGGAATGGGGCGCTGGAAACCTCGTGATTTCTCTTAGAGCCCGGCTGGGCGGCTTTTACTTACTACTCCACCAGGATTAAAGGAATTAGAGCTAACAGCTTGTCTGGTAATCAAAGTTTGCAGATGTGTGTGTGTGTGTGTGTGTGTGTGTGTGTGTGTGTGTGTCTGCGTGCAATCACATGAGCACCATGATTCAGCGATGGAAGCCACACTGAATGACCAAGATACTTTACTTATTTCATAACATACACTGAGGGGTGAATCCAGGTAACAGTCATTATCAAACATTGATTTCCCTCATGAAGGGTTTGCCAATCGTAAAGGAGGTGATGCTGATAAAAACAAGAAGTCAGAGAAGGATTTTTAATTGAAATGTGGATTGTGCAAAGCGGGCTGCAACTCAACATGAGGAAGCTGTTGCTAATGTACATTCATTGCATGGGGGAGACAATTATATCCTGCATCAAGCTGGTATGTTAACCTCACCCACTTAAAATCCTTCCATGACAGCTTGTCTTGGGTGATGCAGTGTATTTGTTTATCTCAAGGGAATGCACTGCTGTTCGGTGCTGCAGTGATAAGGGCTTGGCACAATGTGGTTTCAAGTCAAAGAGCTTGAATGACATAGTAGCATTAGAGTCAGAGCTGGCCGCTGCTTGGGAGGTCTTTAATTACATGCATCATGATGAATCATGTTTCACATTAGAGCCAATCAAAACAAAGAGTTTCCAGCAAAAAGAATGAAATAAAAGATACCAAAATGAGGAGTTTCCAGCAAAACAAGAGACATCCAAGACTCTCCATCTGTCTCTTTGCATGAACTTCCCACTGGAGCTGCTTCCCTAATGAAGGCCAGACGAGGACTGGCCATGTGAAATAAAGGCATTTTAATTTTTACAATGAGACAGAGCGCCTTGGGCTTTTTCTTTTTTTTTTTTTTTTGCTGGGAACTGCTGGTTCAATCTGGATCTTAATGTGTTTTTACAAAGACTTCTAATGCATTAGGCATTATTTATGAATCTGTTCTGCTTTCCAGGCTTGAGACAGAAACACATTGATTGTTTCTCTCAATTAATGGATGGCAGAGGAAGGGTTTTATATTGAATTTGTTTGCTTATTCACAGGCACGTACAATGCGTATTTGTGTGTGTCTACATGACATTGGTGTATCTCCCTTGCTATCTTTGTGCGTATGTGTGTGTGTGTGTGTGTGTGAGTGTGCATGTGTGTGTCTGTGTCATTGAGTTAATGGAGGGTCTTGGCCCGGGTAATGGAGCCCCATCTTGCTGGCAGAGCAGATAATTTAATTAACGTCAGCCTTCTCTCTCCCTATCGTCCCTCCTTCCCTCGTGACTCTACCGTATTGTGCGCTAGCCTCACTTTGAGACGCTTGTCCTCGTCTGCTCACCTCATCGACTCTGCAGGCTTTCAGGTTACTCTCTCAAACAGTCGCTCATTCACGTATTCGGTTTCTTTCTTTCTTACTTTCTTTCTTCCTTCTTTCTTCCTCTCCACTTCTGTATCCACGGCCTAATTATACAGTACGGGTAAACAGTCCCTTTTATGTCCGCTGAGTGGCTTCTCGCTCCTCAAACAGTCTCTGTGCAGTTTCTCTGTGGGAGAGGCGGTCATATTTTTGATCCATCTCTACCCAGCTCATTGCAATTCCTTTCACGGCGGCAGCGTTTTAACGTTTATGGTGGAAAGCTATTTGTGGAGTCATTGTAATGATCCATGATGTAATAGCACTTCCTTGTGATTCACAGGGGGTGGGGGGGGGCAGGACAATAAATCAGGCTCAGTTAGACCCAGCCAGGTAGATGTAGTAAGCTGCGTCCTGACAGTCTGTTAAGTTAGCAGTGACGCTTAGGGTTTAACAACTCATTTATTGTGTTGATGCATTGAGTATAAATTCTGTCGATTCAGTGCTTCCCTTTTACAAGAAATAAACATTAAATTATTCTGTTGTCTGTTTTTGGCTGAAAGTAGTGACTTGATAGCCGTGCACAGCTGCACTCTGATTTGGTTCCCGTTGTTCACTTCATGAAACAGTCTGGGCACTGATGGAGTCAAGCTGTTTACAACAGGGGCAGCAGCAACACCCATTTACAAAAATACATAGCAGGTTATTGGATAAACAGTTTATCATTAATTGGGATAGGAATTGGCCGGGATCTCCCGATACAATTTGATTCTCAATACGTGAGCGATGATTCAATACACATTGTGACTGTGTAATTATTGCGATTCTTATGATATTGCAATTTCTTGTGTTTTTGGATTATTTTTTGTATGAGAAACTGAATCATATGACAATTATAAGCAAGTCAGTCAAATTTACTTTGACCTTTATTCCACGGTTCAAACACATGGAGCTCTGCTATTTTTTTTTGCCAGGTGCCATGTTTTTTTTCTTGCCGTCTTTAATTCTCGTGATAATCTGTGTGATTCCTACTATGCCAAAGGATGCAGTTCTTTATTTTGGTCATAACATATGCAATATTTATATCCACCTCAAATAAAATAAAAATATATCTTAATATTAAGGCAAAACATCGATTCAGGGTCAGCATGGCGATATAAAAATCAGCAAAGAAAAAAATCTGGATTGGTAACTGAATTGATTCTTTCCTCATCCCTAATCATTAACCAACTCAATCAGACAAACAAACCATATGATGTGATATCAAAGCATCAAGGCATGACTTCTGCTATCAATTCTGTACTTGCACTTTTTTTTTTTTGGCATGCAGTCAAGAGTAGCCACTGTTGTTTCTGCTCTCAAATGTGATGAACTGTCTCCTCTTGGTTTTGCCATCCGCTAAACCACGCCTGTAGCTCCTTACAGGACGCTGATTGATGTAGCCGTTTGGTCGCCTCAGGTCACGCTCAGGTTGATGTTGATGAGATCAGTTTGCTGTGTGAGGTTACTGAATCTAATCGTTAACTCAAATCAAAATGAATTGTTACTCAAAAAAAAAAAAAAAAAATTCTTCTATCCAATTTGCCAAGAAGTGAGTCATCAATCCAAGATTCACGCTCACTTTGCTTTTGATTCATGCCTTCTCAGAATAGTCTCATTCTTGGTGGTTTAATTTCCCTCTCTGTTTTGTTTCCAGGTGGAATTGCAGGTGGAATCGAGATCTGCATCACCTTCCCAACAGAGTATGTGAAGACCCAATTACAGCTGGATGAGAAGGCCAACCCCCCCAAATACAAGGGAATAGGTCAGTATTTTGTGTATGTGCATGCTCTTCAGTGGTGTCCCCTTACGGTTAGGCCGTGTAGTAATTGGTTTGTCAGACCAGTATCATCCTTTTTATTAAATATTACATGTCAGATAGTCATGTGTGACACTCTACAGCTGCATGAGACATCCTCTAGATGCCTGCAGTCGATCAGTCTATCTGTCTATCTCTCTGCCTGTCTGTATGTTTATATATCCGGTCTGTCACCCTGTCTGTCTGCCTGTCTGTCTCTCTCCCTTGCCTCTCACAGGAGCTCATTATCTAATTACCCATCTTCCCCAGGTGCATTAGGGATTCTGGCAAGCTGTCAGTGTGCTTGTTTGTATGACTTAGAGCAGACCAATGCACACATGCATACAGGCGAACAAGTGCGCCAACACACACATTCTGGCTCTGTAGCACACACACACTCACATGCAAGATCTGTTACTCTCGGCTGGAGCTTTGAGGATCGGAGACCATCCTAATGAGCGCTCAAGACAGCTGTTGCTTTTCCTACTCGGCTGAATATTTGGCTAGCGGAACATGGATTATTAGGCCGATGTCTCCAAGAAATACACTGCGTTTTTGGGAGACGGGCCCGTTGGTCCACTGTCTCATTAAGCGAAGAGAGCAGAGCCACCAGAATTATCCTTGAGCCTCTCTCACAAAGCAAGCGAATACATTGCTGTGCTAAATAAGGCTGCTTACTGTGGGTTATGTTCATCTTAATGGATCTAAATGGATGATGAGTCCATGTCCTTGCCAGTCATCTCATCTCGTCATGAAAAAACAGCATCATCACTGCTAGAGGGCCCCATTGATTTGAGTGCACAAATACCAAGCAGGTGTGTTTGCAAGGCGACGGTGTTTAGAAGCCATCAAAACCAGTTTAATTTCCTGGAGATCTAGCTGATCAGAGATAAAATACATAAGATTTGCCCACTCTGGCTATAAAAGACCGATAGCAGTTGGCTATAGTCATCAATAAAGAATGAAATATACTGTTGCAATGTGCACTGAATTTCCACTGAGGATCCTGAGAGTGATGCAATACATTACACTCCTAATCCATCACTGAGGCCGGCTCTATGAAAAGAAAATCTTATCACCGCCTCAGTGTGGCGATACAATATGGTATCAATGAAAAGTGCGTCCATTGGGCAGTGGTAAGCCCATTTAGAGACACATTTACAGTATCTGCTAGTCACCAGCAGCACTTCTCTCTAGGACTGGCAGAACATAAATGTTAGTGATCCATTTCTGTCCCATTCATTTCACTTTTGCAGTCTACTCAGTATGATGAAATTGTCAGGAGCATATATTTACATAACCCCACAATTATGTACAGTCTACATTTTTATAGCTCATTTTTACATTCTAATTGTGTGCACGCATACAATTGATTGATATTTAGGATTCACAATCATGATTATGTCTGTAAACTCCTCACACTACATCATTTGGGCAGATAATCGGCTATTGTCATTGTACACGTATTGCACAACAAAATTTTGGGAGTATCCAGCCAGTAAAACTGGCTAAAAAGGGAAAACAAGGTGCTAGGAGACCATACATTTATTTGCGTTCAGCAGGATTGCACTACTCCATACATTTACATTCAGAATACAGGATTGCACTACTCAGTTCTTATTGCACGTGAGGTTTCTGAGTGATGGTGAGGGGATATTTATTCAATAGCCTGATCGCTCACGGATAAAAACAGTTTCTCAGGTGGTTTGTCCGACAAGCAATGGTGCTGTACCTCTTACCTGAGGGCAGGTGGTTGACGAGGCCCCACCCAGGGTGGGAAGGGTCAGACAGGATCTTCCTTGTCCTGTTGAGACCACGGGAGTTAGCAATATCCTCGAGGTTATATGCTGAGGAGTTAGCATGGAGCTCTGAGGGAAACGATCTCCTGGGGACACACAGATGTTTTTCTTGTCCATTCTGTCACTCAGCAGTCCCGTGTTTTATGTGTTTTGTCTTCCTCCAGGTGACTGTGTGAAGCAGACGGTACAGCATCACGGTGTCAGAGGACTGTACAGAGGACTCAGCTCACTGCTCTACGGATCCATACCCAAGTCGGCTGTCAGGTGTGTGACATGTTCATGTTTGTGCCCGAGGAGCTGAGGAGAATTAGCTGTGTGAGCGGTCAGACTGGGGAAAAAACAACTTTTCTGGTGACCTTTGACCTTTAAACCACACAAAAAGTAGTTGCTGCTGTTTGCACTTCTAGAGCTGAGTTGTCACGCTAGAAACACTCGTCATGTAAGATCCTGTCAAACCCAAGACCTCACCATGCCAGCCGTGGAATTTAAACACAGAGGAGGATCTGGTGTGTGTCAGTTAGTGAGATGTATATACTGTGCGACCATGTTACACACACACACACACACACACACACACACATTTAAACAGAGGAGGAAAGTAACTAAGCAAATCATGCAGTTAAGTATAGTTTTTAGTCCTTGGTTCTTTAATTGTGTATTTCCATTTTGGGAGACTTTAGAATTTTCCACCACTACATTTCAGATGGAAATAACGTTCATTTTTACAGCGCCACATTTATCTTTCAGTGGTGGTTACCAGTTATTTTGCAGAATAAGGTTTTACATACACAACAGCAAATAGGATGCAATGGCTATTGCAGTGGAATGAATGGAAAGCAGTGCTTGCTTCGGGAAGATTAGCAGAAAAGTGAAGTAGATGCATTTTGAAGCCATTGTGCTAAACATACAGAATCACCGGTAGGGTCTTTTAACACTCTGAAAGGACGCATTCTTCACAACGACGAGTTTTACTTTTAACACTAAAGCACATTTTACTTTTGATTGATACTATACTTTACTTAAGCACCATTTTGAATAGAGGACTTGCACTTTTACTGGAGTATTTTTCCGTTATGGTTTTGCTATGTTTCCCACCCCGTCTATATAAACCTATATCAAGTGCAAATGTTTCATATTCAGTCATTCATAAGGAGGTAACCAAGACTTTTAATAACATCTGTAAGAAATATCACATATATTTTAGTCATCCCTCTAATTTATTTCCCATACTCACTACATTCCTTTCCACTTTATGTATTGAAAACGTTTGCAGCAGCATAAGGTGACACAAACCCCACAGCTGTTTATATTATATTCAGTTACTGTTATTGTTTCGTCATTTTACTTTTCCAACTCTTTGCATTGCTGGTCATTGTATATTGTTATATGTACAACACAACCATATTCTGTGTTTCATATATCTTATGTTCTGTTTCCCTGCTGAATCCTTTTACTTTTTTTTTACAGCAGTGACTTAATTTTCCTGCAGTCCATCACCTTTCATTTCATCATCTTATTCTATACTGTACATATCTATTATATTCTCTCTCTCTCTCTCTATATATATATATATTTGTGTGTGTGTGTGTGTATACAGAATATAATTGTTAACTAAACATATAGCTGTTTGTGAGCAGTAAACAGTGGGATAAATTGAGCCTTCCTGACGAAGCAGTTGGGCTCGTCTACCTGGAACCACACTCCAATTATTCTAGCCCATTACCCACAATGCACGGCATAAATGCTGCACAAGCCTTCTGTGTAATTATATTACTCTTTCACAGCGGCGACATTTATCCCAAGATGTGTGCTCATATTCAGAAAGGATACATGTGCACACGAATCTGCATGCACGCACACATCAATACATATTGCACAAAAGTATGCTTGGTTGGTGCTTCTAGTGTCACCCTTTCTTCATCTGTCTCTTGTGTGTGTGTGTGTGTGTGTGTGTGTATGTGCATGTGTGTGTTATGCTAGAGGGTACAGCCTGTCTGTACGATGGGGAGACAGGCCCAGTCAGGCGGAGCAGTGCTGCCACTCAACCTCAGGCAGGGTCTCAATAGGGGTACAGAGGGAGAGACTTGTGTGGGTGCTCTGTCATATACGTGTGTGTGTGTGTGTGTGTGTGTGTGTGTATGAATCCAGAGTCTCTCAGTCAGTCTTGAGCACCCTTCCTGTGGGGAGTCAAACGGGTTTTGTTTCTGGTCGGTGTGTCAGCCTCAGGCAGGCTATCGCTGAAGAAAAGTGTCACAGAGGAGTGTAGAGGTGGCGGCTGTGTCGTAGCTGACATTTAGCTCACTGAGAGCCGTTTGTGCGAGCCACGAGTCAAATGCATTTCCATTGTTTAGCAGAGCAAAGAGGTGAATTAAAATGGAAAGAAATGAGGTGGAGAGATGGAAACATTCAGATGGAATAAGGCAACAGTTTCTCCGGTTTACAACTCATAATGTTTCATATTAAGTCTTAAAATCTTATTTTTCTCAGAACAAGTGAAAAAAATCTGCAAGTGGAATGCGATAGCCCCATCTGCTTCCAATGCAGCCTCACTTGTTTCAGGATTTTTTTTTTTTTTTATAAATATTTCTTAATCACAGCCCATTGGGATTAACAAAATAACACTTGATTCATGAAAATTCTGGAAACGTGGAATTATTTTAGGGCTGACTCACAGTTTCAAGAGTTTAACACTGACTGTAAGAATAAATGACTCATTAAGATTTTTGCAGTGAAGCAGGGAAAGATGGATGTGATTTTATGGAGAATCTCTGTGTGAGACTTTTCCGGTTACCACCACTTCCTCTGAGTCTGTTTTTCCATTTTTATTTCCATTGCCTCTGTCTGTCTTCCCCTCCCCCTTACCATTTCTCCTTGGCTTTATCATCCACCTCTTCTCAGCGACCCTTCCTCCCTCCACTCCATTAACTGATTGCCTGTGCACCACCATGCGCCGCACAATCTGCTGGACGTTTGGAGGAGCTGGGTGGGGGGTTGTTGAAGAGGCAAGAGTGGGACCGACGATGGAGCCATTGACCTTTTTCCCCAACCCTTCATCCACATGAACATCCCTCTCTCTCTCTCTCTCCACTCTTTTCTTTTCTCCTCCTCTCTTCTTCCTCTCCTCTTCTCACCCGCTGACTGACCTTGTAGAAAAGAGCCACTAATGAAGCCTGGGCACGGCTCCACTGTCCGCTATGACTCATCCCAGCCTGAGCATGTCGGTCCAAATGTGATGTGTCATATTCTAAGCAGAAAGTTTTGTCCACTTGCTAAATTGGTAGGGAGTAAGGGAACGGACCTGGCAGCACCGTAAATCTCCCCAGTGGGTTTAATGAGCAGTATTTGTTTCCTAAGATTAATGATAAAGTGCACTGCCATCTCCTTGCAGTTGTAGGAAAGTAGTGCACTTTTATAAAATATTCTTTTACTCTTTGGGTGCTGTTGGATTCTGCCATTGGCAGAGATATTTTACTGAGAGTCTCGAGGCAAACGCTCAGTTGTCGTCAGGGATTTGTGTGGATAAAAAGATGAATGGATGTATTTTTTATATGTGCTTTCTCTTGTTTGACAGCGGAAGTCCGTTAATTGCGGCGAGGCAGTCATTCAAAGCTAATACCAAACTTGTGTGAAGTGTGAGACGGAGGAAGAGATGTGGAAGGAGGTTAATAAGCAGAGAGAGAAAAAAAAAAAAACTTGTGATAGAGGGTGAGAAGGTGGCACAGAGAGGCGAGGAGAGGCGAGGAGATTCCCAGCTTAAGAGATGAATTCTGTGAAGATGTGAAGACAGCTGTTGGGTAGCGGAGACACAGGGGAAGACAAAGCATCCCTCAACAGAAAGTGTCCGTCCTCCCCCGCCCTTTCCTCTGGACGCAGCGTGCAGTGTCCTCCTGCCTTCACCACAACTCAATTCCATCTATAAATAACCTTCTTTAGAAAGCACTCGCTGGCACATTTTCTGATTGCAGTGATACTTAAAATACTCACTCTCTCTCTCTCTCTCTCTCTCTCTCTCTCTCTCTCTCTCACACACACACACACACACACACACACTTTCTCTCTCTCTCTTCCTAGGCTGGCTTCCATGGCAGCTGTTGCTGGGCGCTTGTTGGTTACCAAGCCGCTATATAGTTTATTGGTGCATCCTTAACGAGACAGGGTGCAGGACAATAAAATAGAGGCCTGTGGCATATTCTGCACTTCCACTAACTGGCCTCCTATAAAACGTAGGTTCGAGGAAAATTGTTTTTTTTTGCCTTGAGGTGTACGCGTACTCTCATTTCATTTCTTCTCCTTTCATTTCTCCATGAGGACGACAAGAACAGCAGTGTGCTCGGTGGGTCATTGCGAGGAAACCGGCTCTATCTCTGCTCAAATGTCCCTCACGCCACCAGATTTCTGTAGTTTTTTGCCCAACTTGAATGATTTCATACCGTTTGGTGCTTTTTCATATGCTCTAGCTGTTTCAGTGGTGTTATCATGAGCACAGGCAATCTCATTATCTCAGACTTTAATTGAAGACAAGCTTCGGTGACTAAAAGAATTGTACAGCGGTTTTCTCTCACAGCCTCCCTGGAGAAAACTGACGCTCCGACAACAGGTGTAGAAGTGCAATCCTGGAAAAACAGCAATATATTTTTTGAACTGTACCTCTCTCCCAGCATGCCAGGGTAAAAATTAAGATTGAGATTCTGTTCATGAGGATGTGTTTGAGTTTTTATAGCTGCCGGTATTTCATGCACGACTGGTCTTTGAAATAGGAAGCTGTAAATCACAGAGAGACCTGTTCTGCGGAAACGACCTGTGCTATTACAAAGGTGTCAGCCTGTCCATTTTCCTGTTGTCCATTTATTGTGAAAAAGCAACAAAACCGATGTCTGTTTGCAAAAACACTGTATAATACACGTACTTACAGGGGAGCACATCTATATTCCAATAGCTCTATATTCCCTCAGTGTAATTTGTTTTGCAAACTGAAAACAGCTCTATGTTCAGTTCCATCAACATAAAAAGACGAATAACATTCATACCTGTTGTATAATAAAATAATGCATAATCTCTTCAGTAAATAATACTCTCTTATTCAAACACACTTGTGCCGTACATTGCAATAACAAGAATGAAAAATAATAAATAAAAACATAGATTTTGGTGACATATAGGGCCCTGGACAGTCCTGTGTTGACATTTCCAGTAATTCCCTGCTGTCTCTGTTCTCCCTCTTTAGGTTCGGGGTCTTTGAATTTCTCAGTAACTACGCGAGGGATGAGACTGGCCGTCTGGACAGCACCAGAGGCCTGCTGTGTGGGCTGGGGGCCGGCGTGATGGAGGCTGTCGTAGTGGTCTGTCCCATGGAAACGATCAAGGTATGTTACCAAATGATCTGTGCTCATATGTTTTTATTTTGTTTGATTGAGTTCAGTGTCATGCTCTCTGGGTTCCCAGCTGGCATGGGCCTACAAGAAATATCAAGAAATATCACATTACATTTTGCGTATTGCAGATACTCTAAAGATCAAGTATTGCACAAACAAAGTACTTCACATTTCACGTTTGTCCCAGCCTTTACGTTCACTTCTTCTTAAAAATATCTCAGCACTTTCATCAAAGAAATTATCATAAGCAGGGGTAATTTTACTATAAAGTGCACCTCTCAGCTCATCATTGAAAGAGCAGTAAAAGAGATCACCCTGTTCAACTTGAGCAGGTGTTTCTTCTTCTAGAGCGGTGGCTGTCAGTCTGTCGCTGGAATTATTTATTTTGAAGGTTTCATAATGTTACCCTGTGCATTCCCTGAAATACATTTTATTCGAAAGGATGCTTCCTGTGAAACATAGAGAGACTAAACATTTTTCATTATCACAGCCTTGTGTGTGTGTGTGTTTTTTTTTTCTCTCTCAGTAGTGACAATAATAAAGCTCTCGCTCTCTGTTTTGGAGCTGATGATCATCCTGTCCTCGCTTTATCTCCCAAGGTTAAATTCATCCATGACCAGACGTCAGCCAACCCCAAATACAGGGGCTTCTTCCACGGAGTCAGAGAGATCATCAGACAGCAAGGTAAATAATGCCCTCAATGCATAGACTTTAACTGACACCTAGTGTTTAGAGAGGGTAATGCAGCTGAAAGCACACTGGGAATTAAAAAGGCTACCATAAACAGTGACGTGTACTAAATTTGAGCGGAAACTAATGAATTCGTCCTCTCTCTCTCTAACTGAACCAGGTTTGAGAGGGACGTACCAGGGCCTCACAGCCACCATCCTCAAACAGGGATCCAACCAGGCCATTCGCTTTTATGTGATGACCTCTTTGAGGAACTGGTACAAAGGTCAGTGTGTATGTGTGTGTTGATGCCTGCTTGTCTTTCTACTAGCAGAGGAGATACTTAAACAAGAAACTAACAATGCATGGGGGCTAAAAAAGTGTTGAGATGGTTGTAAATAAGCTTTCACATTGGATTATTTGAACCGTCTTGTGGATCTTGATGTTCACGATGTTCTTAAAAGCACCAAAATGAAGCCCAGTGAATAACCTTTTTTTTTTTTTTTTTTTTTTTTTTTTGGAAGTAGACCTTCTGCTGCAAGTCTGCATGCATAAAAGCTGATTTGCATACTGCTTTAAAGAGGAATACCAAGTGCTCATCTGCACTTAAAATCTCCACATTCAGATGTAGCTAGTAGTTTTCTTAATGTGCTCTCTTTCTCCCCACCAGCTTAACAGAGCAAACGATTTTGTCCAGCAATTAAAATTAGTTTCATGAACTTTATTTAAGCTCTAGTCTGCATGTTTGCATGTCAGATAGGGCTCAATAAATAATGCAAAGTGCACTATTTTGTCATCCGTTGTGTCTTTAACATGAAACAAGTGAACACACACACTCAGACCAGATATAAATCCTGTCTTTTGCAGGAATATATGTTCACATTCATATCAGCCTGGAAGATATTGATGTCGGGACATATCAATGTTCCCGTCTGATTTCCAAATTTGCTGATCTTCATGTTTTAAGTTCAACTGAAGGATTACATGCTTCTCCGCCCATTGACAATTTGTTTAAAATGAGACTCTTTGTTAGATTCAGAAAGATATACGTTCTCCCCATGCAAAACAAAACCAGTGTCTTTACGTTCTTATTACAGTGCTGACCTCTAGTGGTGATTTAAAAACTTGCTTTCAAACATTGTGGCTGCTGCCAAGAGCTGCCAGTCTGCTGGCAACAAGTGGTTCTATCACAAAACATAAACACTCACCTGCAGGGTTTCACCAGCTACTCAACCTGCTGATGTTTTTAGCATCAGGACTGATTTTTGCATTGGTCATGCAGGGAGTGTCCCGACTTGTCTTCCTTACTCTTACCTTATGTCCTTTCCCCAGGTAATGACACCAATAAGTCTATTAATCCTGTGGTGACTGGCACGTTTGGAGCCATAGCTGGAGCTGCCAGTGTGTTTGGAAACACCCCATTAGATGTCATCAAGACCAGGATGCAGGTATACGCTATAGCCATTATGGATATTTCAAAGCACAGGTTTACAATTCGGTGTTTTCTTGTGTCTTCAGAACTTGTCAAGCTGTTGCCGTTGTCGATGTTGATTAGGAATAACCATCTGCTCTCTTTCCAAGGGTCTGGAGGCTCATAAATACAAAAGCACACTGGACTGTGCAATGAAGATCCTGAGACATGAGGGTGTAACAGCGTGAGTGCACCTCTATCGTTTATAATCTGATTTAATATTATGTGCTTGGTCACAGCCAGCCGGGCCCCTTTCATCGGCTTTCATCACCATCTCTTTGTCAGTCTACAAATTGTGCTTTTTAGCAGAAGCGTGCTTCATTGCATTCTGTGCATCATTTTCCAAAACAAATCTGCTGCTTGAGGCACCAAAGAGATTCATTATTCTGAACTGTTTCCAAAAAGCACTGCTGCAGTAGGGAGTAATGTCCTACACTCTGTGTTGAGCATTCAGTTCAATAGATAGATTATCACCCAGCCACATGTTTTTAGATTAAATAGTGTGTGAACAACTAAATTAAATCTGTGAACAGTAGCCTAATGAACGCTATCAAAGCTTTAGTGTAATTGTTTAGTGGTCTACAGTTTTGAGGCTTATAATAACAGTACTGTATAGGATATGCTGTCAAGCCTGTTTCACTTGAAAACTGTCTTCCACTGGAAATGAACCATTTGTTCCCCCAGTAGATGTTATCAGGCCCAATAAGCAAAACTCACAATGCATTTTTATTCACTCTGGAGTCTAAAGCTAATGAAAACAAGGTCATTCTCCCCTGTAGCACAAGGCTAAGGCACTAAGGCCAAGACCAAGACATTCCAGTGAATCACGTAGTCTTTTTATAAATTTTGATTTTCTACTGGGTTTAGTCCAAAGTTTGTTTCTTTATTGTGTTTTGAAGAACACACTGAATGACATATAAGTATGTTTTGTCAAAATAAAATTATGAATCTTAGGGTTATGTTTCGCTGAACTGTGTACTAAAAAATGCCCCTTTCTGATGACCTGTATTCACCTCTTTCTCTCTGTCTCTCTCTCTCTCTCTCTTCTTGTAGTTTCTATAAAGGGACAGTTCCCCGGCTGGGCCGTGTGTGTCTGGATGTGGCCATCGTCTTCATCATCTACGAGGAGGTGGTGAAGGCTCTGAATGTGGTCTGGAAGACAAACTGAGATGCTGCAGCAGAGCGGGAAGCAGAAGTTTGCTGCTTCCCAGCCCTCGGGCACAGATCCAAGATCAGTAAATCTGTTCCTTAACATAAACCTGGCCTTTTTGGCGGTAGAACAGAGAGCTAAACTTGGATCGGTGTCTTGGCACAACTTAACATGCTACACTGAGCAACACTGAGCTTCACAGGGCAACAGTGAGCCTCTTAACCCTCAACATATTGTGAGAGCAGAGGCTCAGTGAGGCCTATACCTGGTCTTTCAGTCTTTGAAAGCTTTGTGTAGAGCTCCATTGATTCTCAGCACCAAGGCACCTAACAAGACTGGGACCATTATCATTTTTAGTAATCCACAGCTATTTTACGACATTTACTGCGAGTACGCAGGTATCATGCTGTATTTTCTTGAGTTAGTGTTGCTCTCTGTCTCTTCCTGTGTGCCTAAAATGGCTTGAAGGCCAGAGGAGCCAGACTGCAGTTTACAGTCACATGAACTGTAGTAACATCCATTACTAAGCCTTTAATACAATGATTTTGAGTTTACGATATGCTAATTATTTTTATACAATGCAGATTCTAATTTAGTTTACTAACAACATTATAGTTTTATTGTAAAGTCTAATATATTTTCTTCCTGTGCCAAATGCCAAACCCACTATACCTATGAAGGTGTGTACAAAGTAAGAAAAACAAGACAGAGCAGCCTAATGAGCTTATTAACAGAAGAGCAAGTGGTATTATTATAAGTTTAAGAAGAAACTGTAATATACTTTGATGTATTTATTGAAAGCATGAATGTTGAATATCTATGCGGTTGAGAGACCATTTGCTGTTGACTCGTGCAGTGTTAAGTTTTTTGAATCACGTTTGCGTGTTTTACTGGACATGGGTAGGTTTAGTAACTTACTTTCACTGTGTCTTTCACTGTGACTCGAAACAATCCGACAACACTGAGTCAAACTGACGACCTAACCTCAGACCTTTACCCTGCCATGGTAGCGCTGCAGTACATCGCGGTTACAGTAGTATTTCAGGTGATTTCATAAACCCAGGTTCCTGCCTGTGTGTCTTCTGTGTAGATCAGCCGTCACAGAGACTCCTCCGTATATAGAGATTATAGAGTTTTCCATCGCCTCCATTCCACGTACATTCCCTACATACCAGCTGTTGTCAGCAGATTCAGAACCCACGGTCATTCCTGTTCTGTTCTGATGCCATTTTTTTTTCATTCAGGGATTGCTTTTACTTTAATGTTTTTTATTATTATCATTTTGTCACTGCCTCGATCACATGTGCCTTTCGCTGATCTGTTGTTTGGTAACTGCGACTAGAGATTTATCCTCGCCTGTCCATCTGGATCCCACTGACTCTAACCAAACTCTAATTGTATTTATTAGTGATTTCTGCGGTCAATCATGTAGTTTTTTCTTCTTTTTATAATAACCAGTTGTCATGTGTTGTGCGTGTACTTGTGCCATCGCAAGTAAATGTGAAAGCAGTCAGAATCTGTATGTGTTGCTGTGAAGGTTGTGTTATAATAACGGATGGATTTTATTTTATTTCTGGGTTTGGTAAAAAAAAAAAAAAAAAGTTTGTTTTTGTGTGTGTTTACTGTTGCTTATGTTTCCTGCTGCCAGATTACTGAGACAAAATGTTATTGTCATAGCAAATGAAAGTCAGTTTATCTCCATGGCTGTGTGTTTGAGTGTGTGTATGTGTGTGTGTGTGGCACTCTGTGGGTTCTTGTGCAATAAACACCACCATCCCCCTCTCCTTGTCCATGCTTAATCTAAAGTCTTACCATTATAGGGGGATTTCAGAACTCATTAAAATAAGCATCTGAAAACATGAAACGTGCTGGGGTCCAGTTGTGTCTGTTATCCTTCCTCTTCTGTCTGTTGTCCTGCCCTTTTGGTTACAGCAGATCATGTTGGGACAAACCATGGGGGGCAGGTAGGGGAGAAACTGAACAGGGGACTCATTGTTCAGCTCTTGGCTGATGCTCATGAGGGGTGATTCAACTGTCTATCTCTCTCTCTCTCTTTCTCTCTCTCTCTCTGTCACACACACAAACACACACTCACTCCAGTCCAAATCCCTTGCGCCCCAGTGTTTGTTGTGAAAAGGAATGCACAGTCCTCTGCTGAAGATGAACTGAACTAAGGGGGTGAGGACAGCCCGAAGTGGACAGCTTGTCCCGAACATAAATGAAGACACAGCAGGAGTCGCTAATTACTTTATAATTATAATTCTAGAACCTGGCATATCACACACATCCGAAAATCATTACAGACGTGCCAAAACAAAACAAAACAAAACAAAACAAAAACGGGAAACTTAATGGTGCACGATCTATTTTGAACACGAGGGGGTGCTGTACTAATGTAAGACCACAACCATCCACCATCCGCCTGCTCTGTTTGCCAGAGCCTCAGACACATCTGTGATCTATCTGTCAGATTATTTCTCACTCACTCACTCACACTCACACACTCACACACACACACACACACACACACACACACACACACACACACACACACACACACACACACACACGCACAGTGATGAGAGAGGCCTACCCTCTCCTCAAGCTTGCACAATAGCGCTTTATTAAGGGGGTCAAAGCCGGGCCCTTCATCCTACCTTCATCACTCCCTCCTCCTGAGTGGATGGATCGGTCCAAAATATCCTGAACTAACCTGACCCTAAAACATCTCTCATCTCAGTCTCACACACATCAACACAACTCAGGGTTCAGATATACCATCTTTGAACTCGAAAGATGAAAGCAGTCATGTATCCCACCGCACCCCACCACCCCCGCCTGCACCCCCAACATGTAGCCCACAAATAATGGCAATTGTCTTGTTTCTTTCTCCTCCCGATGCGCTTTTACAGTATCCATCCACTGCTCAGTGTCTCCCCAGGGAGCCATCATTCACTCAGGACCAGTGAAGGGAAAGTAATGTTATTGTTCTCCGGTCTTTCTCTGCCTCAATAGGCCGGACGCCCTTAATTCTCCAAGATGGGTGCACAACATCTCTCACTGCCGCTTAATCCTCACCAGCGGCTTCTCGCTACCTAGTAATTCCGTGTCAGTTCGTCTTTTCCCCCCCGTTTTGATATAAACCGGTTGCGCCGCTGTCCATGGTGCTGAATTTGATAATCTGTCTCTGAGATAAACTGATTGAGCCTTGGAGCGTGAAGATGCTGATGAAAAAGAAAATTGCAGTGCATATGTATTATTTTTTTCTGTTCCCGCACTGGTGTTTTGTAGCTGTGATTAAGGGGTAGGTAATGTTTTGGATTTCTTCATGGGTCCGTTCTTGGTCTCAGTTGGAGAAAAAAAAAAGTGCAGGAGGCATCACTAAAAAGTTTTTTTTTTTTTTTTTTTTTTTTTTAATCATAAATATCGGACATGTTTTCTGTGCTTCGGGTGGCTTTCCTGCAATTTTCACTCATATTTTCCTCAGCGGTCGTGGCCCGCACCCGCTAGATTAGGAGGAAGGAAATAATGTCACTCGGTTATTGTGCTTGACATATTGCGCAAGAGAGAGAGAGAGAGAGAGAGAGAGAGAGAGAGAGAGAGAGAGAGAGAGAGAGAGAGAGAGAGAGAGAGAGAGAGATGACTGGTAGTGTAGGTCTCTCATAATGACCACATAAGCTGTGAGGGGCGGTGTCCGATAGGCGGATAGAGGAGAGTGCGCGAACCCAAAGACTCCACTTTTACGCATCAGTGCTCCATGTAGGTGCTGGTGGAGACCCGAGGTGTTGTGCGGTGGTTTCTCTTTCGTCGCCACGAAGGCCATGTTGCTCTTGGATTTAATATAACCAACGACACCTGTGCCTGTATTATTCACACTTCAATTTAAAACGTCACCCAGAGCGAGGGATACACCAGCAGAGAGAGAGAGTGTGTGTGTGCGGGTGTGAGTGTGTGTGTGTGTGTGTGCGCGCGCGCATTTGGAGCAAGTGGATCCAAGTGTCCAGAGGAAGTTTCCGTCATGGGAGCACATGGATGGATCTCAGCGCATCTTGGGGTTCTTGTGTGTGGATATTTGGCGTTGTTCTCCGGCGTGATTATCTCCCAAGCTGATGCGGGCTGTCGGGAGAGGGAGAGCCCAAACTGCTGCACCGGCCGAAATAACGAATGTTTCGAGTACACCAAGAGGAAAACAGTGTGCTACTGTGATACCTACTGTCAGAAGACTAGAGACTGCTGCGAGGACTATCAGCGTGTGTGTCAAATATCTGGTGAGTTGCTTGTTCTGCACAAAGTCATCACGAGTCACCGGTGCCTGTCATCACATAAGCTGAGTAAATGGTGTAAAAAATGTTTTATGTCTCAAAATATGCCTAGTCCACATGGGCTTAAAATATACTACAGAACTCATACAGGTGTGAAATTACAGTCTATTCAAACAAATAGGCATAGAAAGACTTTTTTTTTTTTTTTTATTTAATCAATTCTATTAGAAGGATATAATGTGGTTCAAAATCACAGAAATAACTAAGACATTAAGTTACCTCCTTTTCTAGGCTTTTAAAATGAAATCAGCTGTTTTGAGCTCTTCATTTTCAAACACCTATTCTAAGTTTTTCATGAGACCATAACAGCTCAGAATATCTGCTTTGCACTGCAGCATGTAAGGGTGACCTCAAATCTTTGTCTAGTAAAACAAAGTTTTAGTGACAGGCAAGCTCCAAGTTCAGGGAGGAAAAGCACCTGTTGAATATCTGAGGTTCTCACCACGCAGATTCCAGCTCGGTCCCGTCCAGCGATGTCTGTTGTTCATTGTTTTCCACTCTGAGCCAGAGATTGTTGGCACAGAGGTGACACGGAGACAGTGAGACATACTGCACATAGCTGTCTCTATTACAGCCATTATAGCTGTTTGCTCTAAGTGGTCAGCCAGAGATGACTGAGTATAGGTTGGTGAAGCATCAGCCATTGATGTTGATGTGTGTGTGTGTGTGTGTGTGTGTGTGTGTGTGTGTGTTTGTGTGTTTGGGAAGCGCATTGCCCATGTTCAAGTTTTTCAATCAACCGCAGCCGGGTGATATTTATGTGTTTAGGTTTGTAGTTTTGACATTTGGCCTCTGCATCACAGCTTGAACATGAGCTCCTTTGATAAGAGTGCAGTGAGTGGTGATGATTGGAGGGTGGAGTGAGGTGACAGGTCTGGAATTCAGTAATCATAGCTCAGTCGCAAGGCAGCCTGTCAGTTTTCCCCTCACGATTATATTCAGTGCATGGTGTAAAAATGAGGTTTGAATCCAGAGCTCAAGGTTAACACCACTGTGCACTGTCCTTAAAATGGGAGTTGACTTAACTTCTTCCTTTGTCTGAAAGCGTCCCACATCATCCAGGCTGATGCTATATATGGGCAAACAGAGGAATGGGAACAGACTGCCAAAGATGGTCAGGATTACAGTAGAGCTGTGTCTGAGATGTGACAAGGAGGAAGCACTTCAACCTGTAACTAAAGCAGCTCTTATGTAGGGACATCTCAAGTTTGCATGCTGGGGTGATTATCTGTGTGTAGATACACTCAGAGCAACAGCCTTGTCTTAAGTGCACACTAACAAGCACCTGTAGGGTCAAAGTGCACTTGAAACACTGCAGTGATCCCTCTATTTAGGTACATTCAAAGTATACAGAGTGGAGGTTTTGTTTGTGTGCTGTCTCTGTGCGGTGATGTGGACAGGCTGGCTACCTAGCCATCCAGACTGGAGTCATTTGCTCATAACGTGCACAATTGTACTTTGTTGGTGGCTGCACTATAGTTTAATAGACTTCAGTGTTCTGGGCAAAGAGAGCTGAACCACCTGTTACGCTCTGTGTTACTAGTGTGCAATCGGTAGCTATCCTTAAAATGTTATTCTGCTTACTCTGTGATGCTGCAGTATGGAATAGGATGGTTGAAGCTAAACCTGGAGTCCATCCAACTGACTGATAAATGTTATGTCAACACACTTCTTATGATTGGATTTTGACTGGAAAATTGATGTGTCATGTTACATATTCGGGATCTCTCAATAAAGAAATGAATAAAGGCTCTGTGATCTTGTGAGATGCGGCTGTTGGCAACGTGAACACACATAGGAAGGAATACCACACTTTAAAGCTCCATATGTGCTTTTTATTCAGTGTTTCAAAAGGTAGGCTGTCTTCATCGGGGTATTTCTTCCTCCTCACTACATGACACTTCAATTTTCCAGTCAAAATCCAATCAGCCGAAGAGGCGTGTTGACACAACATTCATCATCTCGCAGCCAGCTGGACGGATTCCAGCTCTAACCTGATCCATGCGTCTGCCAAGCTGAAACTCTACAGAATAAGCGGAGGACTCACCTCAGGTCAGCGTTGAGTCATCACACTGTACTGTTCGACAGCAGTTGCTCTATTACAGGTCAGCTAACGGCTGCCATGTGCGCTGCTTGACTTGCGTGTCACACCATCCAGACTGAGATTATGAACACTGTGGACCTCGTGTGTTTCTATAGGACAATCTCACAGATCTCTCTCTCTCTCTTTGGGACCAGAGTTGTAGCGCAGCTGTTATTGATTTCATAGTATGCTTATGTAAGGCTGGGTGATATGGACAGTATCAAATATTATTTTTGACCAAATATCTCAATATTGATATTGTGATGATATTGCTGAGAGGCCAATTGGTGCTTTTATAAGAAATTTATGCCCAGGAGAGTTGATAAACAGTCATTATTAATGTGGGTATGATGAGCAAGCAGGTACAGGCGGATAGTAAAACAGCTACAACAGTCTGAAAATTGCTTCCTTTTCCTGTTATGGAGCCTTTAAAACTAAGAAAAAACAATATTTAGGTTATATCATGATATTACAATACCTGAAAGCCTAGACGATATTTAGTTTTATATCATAACAGTATAATATTGATATGATGCCCAGCCCTATGCTTATGATACACTGTTTCCCAGATGAACACTGTTACTGTATGCAATAGTTATTGGCAGAGACATGCTCACTATTCACATACAAGCGTAATACATTGTAACACACAGGTGTATCATCACTGATTAGATCCCAGTTTGGATGGTGGTAATTTGATTTAATACCAATTTCAGTTTAGTTCAGTTCCCTATCAGTTCACGTAGGGAAATGTCAGCTACAATACCAGTTTTTCAGCTTATATTTAGTTTTGCTTTTGTCCACGTGCTCTTTATCTTTCTGGTTTTTAAATCCAAAATACACCAAGACATCTGTCTTCATGGCTTGCTGACTTCAGGGGTCAAGCACCTGCCATTATTTGTTAATTTAGTGCAAAACGTGTAATTTGGTCAGCTGAGTTTGTGTGAGCGAGCAGTTCAGCAGATGACCTCTGCCGGAAAGGAGGCACGCAACAAACAACATTTAGCAAAAAATTAAAAGCCATAGATTTAAAGATCCGTCATGGCATTTTAAGAATCAACATTGGAGCATTCAAACGAAGGTTGTGATTAATCAGAAATTTGATATTCTTAACCAGCCCTAATCGCATGCACTTTAGAGAGTATTATTTCACAAACTGGGCAAGCGAGGCGACGGCACGGTGGCTTGAGAGGCTTTAATTTGGAGCAATGAATCTGAACGTGCAGAGAGCAGGTAACTTAGTCTGTTGTTGACTACTGTGACCTACAGTATGAATGGATGAATGAGTATAACAAGAAACTGATGAAAGAAAAGCACTTTGACTTACTAACTCACTTGCAGCATGTGTGCTTCTGTTTTTCTTGTTTATTCCCCCGTTCCCTCTCTCTCTCTCTCTCTCTCTCTCTCTGTGTGTTTTTCTCTCGCTCTCACTCTGCAACCTGAGCATCTTTACAGTGTAAACAAAGCATGTGACTTGTGATTTTAGCTCCATCAAAGTGCCCCTATGTTTTCTCGCCCGACATTAGAATCCATCTTTATCTCAACCTGATCCCGTGGCTCTGTAACGCATCAAGGAGTCTGTCTGTGTACTGTCTGTCACAGTCTGTAATTAACCCCCGTCAGCTGTGGGTGTGTAAAAAGGCTCGGAGCGGGTGACATCAGAGGAGAGACGGGGGGACCGACACTCTGTTTGCACCTCATGGACACAAACACTTGAAGCTCTTCAGAGTGATACTCTTATATCCAGAGTTATCATTCATGTGAAGTGATTGGAGGCAATGTGTGGTGTGTGCAAACAGTTTGGACCATCTTATTTACCTGTTGCAAAACAGCAGTGTTGCAACAGGAACATATAAATAGGGGGAAAAAATCTAAAACACATTGACACTATTTGAAAACAGCTATTAGTGACATGCACTGCATCTCTGGGTTCACTTTTGGATTGCTAGTATGTTTTTCAGCAGATAACAGGCCAAACATAGGCAAAACGACATAGTGTATATATATTTCTAGCGCAGGTGAAATGGATATTGATAGCAGCACAAAAATTCATCAACATTGACCATAAAGAACAAGTTTTGGTGTCAATCAAAAAGTGAGGGTTTATTTCTAGGCTTCACCATTTTGCACCAACATTCAGCAATCACAGAGGCGTGGTAGAAAAAATACTCAAATCCAGTAAGTAAAAAGTAACAACACAATAATGGAAGAATAGTCCACCGAAAGTCGTCATTCTGAAATCAGAAGTTTACTCAAGTAAAGATTTGTAGGTAATAGCATCAAAACAACAACGACATAAATACTTGCTCTGAAAAATGGTCCTTTATGCATTAACATGTATTAGTGGTCTAGGTGGCAGTAAGAGCAACTAATCCATCAATGTTTGTTAGTTTTAAGTGTAATAATGCATCAAAATGTATGAACTTATTGCATAAAATACATTAAAATAAATAGCCACTGCAGTCAGATAAATGGGTCAAAAGTACAATTTTGACCCTATGAAAGTTAGTGGAGTAAAAGGACCAAGTATTACAGACTGGAAATGCTCAAATAAAGTGCCAGTACCTCAAAACTGCAATAAAACGTAGCAGTTGAGTAAATGTACTTTATTTTCCACCTCTATGATGGAGAGAGACCCATCATAAAAGAGGCAGAGATACAAATTTTGTGATGATTCCTGAAACTGACAGTAGCCTCAGTCATAAAAGCTGTTGTGTGTTGACTTAGGGGTGTGATTATTACTTTTTCTCAACTGAATGAAACACTGCTGCCACTGCATTATCGCCATATCTCTGTCCACCACTCTCTCCACCTACATGTAAAACCCACAGCTGAACGCAGCCAATTCACAGCTGTCATGCTGGGTAACGTAGGAAATAAAGTGAAGCAGGTTTGGGAAAAGTGGGGAAACCAATAAAATACAACCACATAACTCATAGAGTGCACTGAACATTGCAGATTGATAACACTCAGTACCCAAGGGTGGACTTTCCTTTAGAGCCTCAAATTCTTGTTTATCATCTGCAGTAGGAGTGTGTCTGTTACCGTCACGTACGTTCTTTCTCCACTTTACACCAACGCTCACGTTAAGATAATTGCTCATTCCTCTTAGCAGACTCTAGAGATCAGACTGGTCCACAGTGGGCTGGGGGGGGGTTAGCTGCTCTCCTCTCCTACTGTGGCATCTGGTAGTTCTCACTTGGAGAGGAAGACGTAGCCTCTGCGTCAGATCCACCAGAGGTTTGCCCATCATTCATCTGCTGCTCCTCGTCTCCTCCAGGCGCTTCTGCTTCTCTTCCTTCCCTCTGGGGCACTGTATGTTGTCATGCAGAGATGTTTTCCTCTTTCTAGCTCCTCTCACTCCCTCTTTCTGTCTTGCTTCCCACACATCAGCTATGTGACCTGTGAGAGCAGTGAATGCTTTTACCAAGCCAAGCTGAAACTGGCCAGCTGGTGTAGTTTTTGGGACAAGTTGCTTTCATACTACTTGTACTGAATTAGATATTCCTGATAGGTTTTCCTCCATGGACAGTAAATATTAAAAATAAGATTGTATTCCATTTTGAACACAAAATTCTAACTTTAATCCCCCATTTTTGATTTTTTCTCTCACAAGGCATGTGTTTTTGTATATGTATATATATGTTTTTATTCATGGCCTTGTTCCTCTTCCTCTTGCCCCTTTGGCAAAACAGCATCTTTCTGAATTGCAGTGTAATTTCAGCAACACTATGTTTGCACCTGTGAAATGCAGTTGACATTACTAAATGTTTAACTTGCCTAAAACAGCATTAATGTTTTCCATGCTATGATAAAGTGTTATTAAGAAACCAAGTGTGCCAAATGTCAGTGACTTCCAGGGTTCTAGTCTTTTTTTTTTTTTTTTTTTTTTTTAAACAGAGAAGCTGTCTCAGCTGTGTTTGTAATGAATCCTTTTAATTGGCTGGTTTGTTTGGCTCCTCTGCTTGAGGTGTCTACAGGAAACATTTAAGCAGTAACCTGTTATTATGTTGTAGTCCCGTGTCCTTCACCCCTATTAACAAGCTTATGGCTCTGCCCTGTGTTGTAGAACATTTTAAGTTTTGTCTAATGGCACCAGGCCACAGTATACAGGGAGGCCGGGGGGGTGTTGTGGAGGTTTTGAGGTCCTGTGGTCCTCTAGAGCAGCTGGACATCTGGGTCCCATCAGAGAGGAGGTGGTGGTGTGTGGGGGCAGAGGGGGGTGGGAGAGTGAAATGGGGGACCAAAAAAAGGAGACAGATGGGGAGAAAGAACAAGGGAGAATGCGACAGAGCGATAAAGGGAGAAGAAGATAAAGCAAATTGGGAGGGCAGGTCTGATAGCAGGTCCTTAACTCTTTTGTTATGAAACCCTAAAATAGAAGCAGAATTCAGGGAGAGGGGAAAAAAGAAAGGAAAGGAATGCCAATCTTTAAGGTTTTGGAGACCCATTTCATTGGAAAGATAGTGAGCTGTTTATCTCTCTGCAACAAGTGTGACTTGAGATTGGCTGCCAAGTTAAAAGATAAAAGTGAGGAACTTGGATACACATTTGCTGGTCTGGTTCACCAGCTCATGGCTCTAATGACATTTGGCTGAAGCTGTGCCAGCTGCCAGGAAAATTGGCCACATGGCCGTGAACTCTCCAAGCAAGTCCACATCACTCTCATTCTTCATTTTCTCTCTCCCTTCTGCTTTTAAACAAAGAAATATCACTGGAGATCATTTTCTGTGCAGATTTAATGTTCCCTTGAGTAGCTTTCAAGTTATAAAAAAGTTATAAAAAATGTATTTTCCCCATGTTGCACAACAAAGTCACACTCACATTGTATATCTGCTGGCTGTAACACTTCACTGAAGCTAAATCACACTTACCCTGAGTGAAATCTTGCCATTGTTTTATGGCTGCACAATTGCAACAAATAAATATCTAGATGTCTTTTGAATCATTTTTCTGTAATTCAGCAGGATGATTTGGGATCTCCACTGTAATTATTTATACTAAAGTTTGGTGAAAAAAGATTGGCCATGCTGCGTGCATTTACACTGACAAACCCACCGGTTGAAGCAGAGAGGTTGAAAACTTTAAATTCAAAAGCCCATTGGGGATAAAATGTTTCCTCTTTTCACTTTTAGGACTTTTCCATCAGTGGAAAATTTTCTTTAAAGCACTTCAGAACACTTTATTTAAGTATCAGCTGGTCTGAAAGACAAAAGCTGAACATGCTGACAACGAGTGCCATTTGTTTCTCTGTATTGGGGTTAAGGGTCAGAGGTGGCGGCAGGCTTTCCAACTGGGGACTTTCTCATCAACAATGGGGACAGGGGACGACAGCGGCTGCAGGCTGTGTCAGACTGTCTGCAGGGTTATCATGTGGGTGGTGGAATTGTTGCACCCGTGGTACCAGAAACAGAGCAGGGGACCACCACAGTTTGGTAATTACCTTCTGACCTCTGGAGGCTCAGGGGCTTCTAGACATGGCCTTAGTTCTGTTTGCCTGCGTGTGTGTGTGTGTGTGTGTGTGTGTGTGAGTTTGTGCGTGCCATTCAGGGGGGTAATACTTCCCTTTTCCCCTTGGGTGCGGGAACTTGCCGACCCTTTCATTCGCACCCTCCCTGTTTGCCTGCCCTCAGCAGTTAAGACCTCAACCCTCACCAACTGAACTTCTACGAGAAAGAAAACCGACAAACTGCAAATTGGGCTATGAACTTCAGAAGACGCAAAAGAAGAGGAGAAGGAAAGGCAAGAAGAAAAGGAACAAGGACATACTGCAGCAAAACATCCATGTTAACAGACATTTAGCCTCACATTCTGTCTCAAAATCGTGTTTTTCTCAAGACAAGTGAAAAACTCGGCCAGTGGGAAGAGATAATCCCATTCGTTTCCAATCCTAATCATCAATCAATCAATTTGTTTCCAGAATTTTCTTTATACAAGTGGGCTGATCTTCCCACTATTTCTGCCTTGTTTCTGTATTAATGTGTATTAATACTTAGTTCCAGACAAATTTATGAAACACGTGAAGCTGCAATAGTTGATTTGTTTCAGCAAAAACAAGATTTTAAGACTGAACATGAGACAAAATGACTTCTCAAGATTGAGATGTTTTGCAGTGTAAGAAGAAGAAGAGGCAAACACAGGGTGGGTGGATGGCCCACCAGTAATTAACCTTTCAAATAGAGTGATGTCACCCATACAAGTCTGTGGCTGTATTTCCATGCTCTGTGTGTTCGAGGGTGCTGACTGAAGGTGGATCTCGCCTAAAGGGGAGGCAGGTTTCTCTGTCAAAAATGATCACTGGTGTGTGTGTGTGTGTGTGTGTGTGTGTGTGTGTGTGTGGTTATCTGGGAAAAGGCGAGTGTCAGGTGGGCAGCACTAATGTGCAGGAATGCAGAGATTCCACAGTGGCTTTGTGGATCGGCTGTGTCACTGAGACAGCCCCCCCTCACCTCCCCGCCCCCCACCCCCTGCCCCGCCAACGGGACCATGGGAATGAACAGAACAGGCGGCACCTTGAAAGCTCTCCCTCTCTCTCTATCGTTCACACACACACACACACACACACACACACACATACACACACACATGCTTATTCACTTGCGGCATTGTACTGCGGGGTGAGCGTGTGTATTATGAAGACTGAGTGAGGTAGATTAGATGGCGAGGGGGGATTAGATTCAGTTATGGTATATTTATCCTCTCGCTCCCTATAATTTCACCAAGAACATCTAAGAGGGTCAAGCTGTGTGCACCTGCTTCCATTGTGCTGAACTTTTATTGTCTGCTGTGCACAATTCAGACTTTCCGCACCACCAATATCAGATTCTACCAAGAAAAAAAAAAAAAAAAAAAAGTTAAGTAAAGGGAATTTCAGGGTGTTGTGTGTTCATTTAAGCATTTAGCTGTTTGTGTGTGTGTGTGTGTGTGTGTGTGTGTGTTTGCAGCAAATTTGCCTGTCTCTCTGCTGTCCTGTTTATGAAGTATGCCGTCCTTCCTCGCTGAGCTGTTAAATGTCTGTCTGCAGCTATTAAACCTCAGTGTTGGACCAGGCCAGATTACTGCTGCAGACTCTGGGCTTTGATCAGAGCAGCCATCTAACTAATAGAGCTTCCTCCTGGCCCGATGTAATTGGTTAAAACAGCCTACCGAATGGGAAGCTTGATTGCTGCTGCTGTGTTTATTTGATGTCCTGTGTTCATGTGGGCCTAAGGGAAACCAGAGAATACAGGATGCAAAATTAGCTTCCTATTTGAATGGCCCCACACATATGACCCGGGTTGCAGACTTCCTGAGTCTGGGTTGGCTGATGTGGAATTAGCAGACGGTAATGACCCGCTCACTCGTTTGCCACCCATCTGAGGCCACCTGACTGACTGTTGGGTACTTTAGTTGTGCAGCTCTGTGCCTGGCTTTCTCTCAGTGTATTGACCTGCACAGCACAGTTATGGCTCTTGTCACTCCCGCAGACTGATGGTGCACGGAATAGGGGAAACTTTAGAAACGATGCTGGGATGAAAATCAATTCATCCTCAACTGCTAGTTATGGTAACACAGCTGGAAATTGCTCATCCGATGCTTGTAAAGACTTTTTTCTTTTACCTCAGTCACGGCTTATGCTTTTTAAATCTCTCTGAAATGAAGCACCTTTACTCTCCCCATAATTTACTTTACCCTCACTTTTTATAAATGTGGAAAACCAGAAAGGCATAACATGATGCATCCTAAAACAAATGCAAGAGGCTTCAAATGGCTTTTTCTCATATTTTCTTCACATTTCATGATGCTCTCTCCATCTCTGGATGAGGGTTGGCGTGATATGGACAAGATTTTTGATAAACAATAACTAGTAAAGAGGATATGAGGACTAAGCCGATAAATGCTTAAACGGTGAGAAAAGTCTAATAAGTTCAGGAAATTACTTTCTTTTATTGCAATATAGCATTTAAAACCAGGATAAGACATACCTGACATATCATGACAGAACAATATCCGCAATCCCAGACGATATCTAATCTTAAATCACAATTACAATACTGATAGCAGCTGATGTATTTCCCAGCCCTTCTAGGAACTTTGCTTTCTTTCTTCTGCCATTTGCCACCAACCCTCAGCTGATCTCTGTTATCTCCCTGCTTCCCCAGCAGCCATTGACTGTGTGGTGGGATCATGGGGTCCCTGGTCACCGTGCACGTCTCCATGTGGGGTCGGCAGCACGGAGAGAAGTCGCCAAGTGTCTGTCCCCCCTAGAAACGGAGGCACACCGTGTCCTGACCTCAAACAGAGACGAGGATGCTTCGGAAACAACGCCATATGCAATACTGCTAAAGGTGACGTGTTTTTTTTTTTTTTTTTCTAGGCCAGAACATGCCTTTTACTTTGTGTGATTACATGTGTACATTTATGCATGCAGAGCTATTTTGCATGCATATCAATTTGCTATTTCAGTATTTTCTGAAGTGAACTGGCAACACATTTGCACACATCTGGTCCAGAGTCTTGTCTACAGCTGCACGACTTTAGATTCATCAGTTAAACTTGATACTGAATGTGTAATGACTTTCCTGGTAATAAAACACCAGACCTCAGATCAGCTTCCAAGAAAGTTCAAGATATCCATGGTAAACTGAGTACTACTGCACTTCACATCAGTTTGGGACCTTTTCCACTGCACAGCCAAACCATAACCCAAATTAGAGCAGACAGGAAGTGGTGCCACATCCAGTTATCATTCTAGTTATCATTTGTGTCTCAGCCGACTTCAGGGGACAGTTGTACTGACAGAAAGTCGACTGACATATGATGACTGAAATGGAGTCTTAATTTAATTTCCATTTCTGTCTGTTGTTGTGATCCATCAGTTTTTAACAGTCCTGCCTCAGTTTCTTTATATTCTGTACTATCTTTAGTTGACATTGGTCAGGATCATCCTTGTAGCCTGGTTCTCTCGAGCATTTCTCAGTCTTAAGTGTCATTCTCTGACCAAATAACAAGGAGAGCTCTGACCTCATCGTTGCTCCATAGTGCAGCATTTTCCCCACTTGTCTTCTTCAAATGCTCAGCAGCTAACAATGTAACCATTCAGCATCAAACAGTGCAGTGGTCCTTCCACCAGGGCCCTGCTGGTTCTTGCGAGACCTACATGTCAAGCAGAGACCAAAAAATTCAACAGGAACTCGAAGTGGGCCCTTGGCGAAAGGAAAATCCAAAGTTCCTGTTGTGTTGTGCCAAAGAAATGCTGACAGGTTTGGTTCTGTTGCAGTGGAAAAGTACCTTTAGAGACATCGAGCATCCATGGATCGCTTACTGTGGATGAAATATGGAATGTCTTTGCACCTCCCCTTATATCTGTTTATCCTTCTGTATATTGAGAAGATGCTTCTCAGTTGGTAGAAGAGCTGATCTGCAATTTTCAAGTGTTGCTTTTGTTGTCTCCATCCCTCTCACCTCCACCCTCTCCTTCCAGAGGTGGCAAAGATTCTGCCTGATTCTTTCAAGAGGAACTTCAAGGACCCTTGGAGGCGACCACACATGCTGATGAAGGAGGAGAAGGCCAGGTAGGGCCTCCATTAGCAGACAACAAACACAAACACAAGACCACTGACTACTGACCGGCCAGCCTACTGCTTTAATCTTTTTTTCTTCATGTACATGGGGTCATTGCAGAGAGGCGGTAATTACAGCTGAATTATACAGCAGGCCAAAAGCATGTGGATTATGGTGAAGTTGCGGCTGATACTTTTCAGCAATTGAAGGATTTCATTCGAACAAGCGATTTATGTATTTTGCAAAATCATTGCTGCCTGAAATTTATCAGTTTAACCTTTCAAAAACACATAATTATACCACAATTATAACCCATGATATGCTTAACTTTCATGTTTGCATTTAGCTTGTTTGAGAAAGTTTTTTAAAATGATGCCTATCTCATTTTGGAACGTTATCGGTTCGGAGTCTACATTTCAACTCCAGTGATTAAAGTGGATTTTACACAAAGTTCTTTAGCTACTATCAGCGCTTTTCACCCCGGTTTTTATTTTGTCTCAAAGATCTTTCTGAAATCAGCCTTGGGCTCCAAAAGATTACAAAGAAAAGAGACCAAGGCCAAGGTTGCCTCAGCACACAGAAGCTTGAAATTGCTTTGACTGGTGAAGATGACCCTTGTCAGTGAACATTTGCCTCATGAGCTGACCTTTATTGATAAAGCAGCAGTAATCCATGTAAAAGGTAAACCTTCCCTGTACAGACATCATCTTTGATCTGAGCTGAGCTGATTGTGGATGCGCTCACTGCTGGAACAATCATCCGCCAGGGGAACAAAAATCAAGGCCGAGTTCCTGACAGCCCGGAGCCTTTTACACAGATTAAAGTGGACATTGGATACTTTTGTTTTGACTTAAGCACAAAGCATCAGAGGATTGGAAGTGCATTACTCATAGAGGCAAGCCATTAACCATGGATGACACAGATTTAGGCTGATTTCACACAGACATCTGGTGCACTGATTTGTCCCTGGTGTTGTCATGGAGAGTGACCCAGGAAACGAGGCTCTGAGAAAGTGTTAAAATGACATGAAATGATCTGAAGCTGTCTCTGCTCTGTGGATCAAGTATCTCAAGAAGGGGTGGAATATCTGGGAAAGGCCAGGAGGCTACAGCAGATGAAATAGCTGTGAGTCTTACTTTACTGGTAGACTTGGGCTTAAAAAAAGTTGTAAAAATTAAGGCCTCTTGTTTGTTGTTATGGAACAATTTCCTTGTAGTGATGTGAGTGTATATTCTCACCATTGTGTGCTGCAAAATCCACAGGGGAGGTTGGCATTTGAGATTAGCTTCTGCATGAGTGAGCTCAAGCATAATGAAGGGCAGAAAAAAAAGAAACTAAGGAAATCCCCAGTCAACAAGTGTGCATGTGTGTATGTATGCTCATGTGTGTTTCGTTAGAGTCCCATCACACTTGCCATTTCAAGGTATTTTTTTTTTAAGGAATACTTAAATTGCTGACAATATCCATAAATAATGAAATTATGCAGCCATTTCATTTCATTTGCTTTTTTATCTTCTTTATCTTATTTTAGGCATATTATGGCTTAATTACACCCCAATTATATAGATTATGAGCTAACATGCATGCTTGCCTATGACAAATCAAGCACCAAACATGAAATTCAGCAACCGTCCTGCCGTCACTCTCTGACAAAAGGTATTTGCAAATGTTAGCGGGGGACAAAGTCTTGTGGAATCATTCTAAGAAAAAACTTTTTTAGGGGTAAGGTTCATTTCCTTTGACAAAACATCCCACTGGGGATGGTGTTTAGTCACAACTGACTGAATCAGAGACAAAACAAATACTGCACAAGTTCAAAGTGGCTGGTAAGGAACACAGCGAGCAGGAAAACAAGACTTTATTATTGTTCCCTGTGCACAGACTGAGCTGTGTTGATATTACGATACTGCAGGTGACCATGACCCTGCTGGAGCACCTTCAAATGGAGCCAAACTTTTATCAGCTTTTGTCTGGTTATTGTCACTGATCAAACATAACTGGATTGCTACTTTCGCTGTCCTGGTTGGATCACTGTGGCTCTTCACTTTCCTACTTCACGGGCGAAAAAAGGGGAGGAATGTCTTTTTGGAGTGTAACACTTACACATTAATGCCAGCTACAGTAATGTGTAACTTGTGCTTGTATGATTTTAAAATCACATATTAGTGAAACTGAAACAGCACAGCAAAAAATCTCCATCTCAATAAGTCATTCAGTCTCAGCAGAGTAAAGCAACAAGGCAGAATAAAGCAGCTCAGCCCACTAGTATCAAGAAAATGGCACTTGATTCAAGAACATTTGGAAACAAGCTGATGAGCACTGGAAACAAGTGACATTATCTCATCCCGTTGGCAGATTCTTTGCACTTGTTTAAAGAAAAACAAGATGTAAACACTGAATAAAGACTGAGTGACTTGTTAAGATGGAGATTTTTGCAGTGTGAGGAAATTAATGAGTTATATCAAAGCTTTAGCGGAAGCAACTATGTCCTTTTTGACACTTTCTCTCTCTCTCCCTCCCTCTCTCTGCAGTTATTGTGTGAACCTGCGGATAAAGCAGGCCAGTGCAGCGTGTAAACTCAAACTGTGGAGCGCCCAGCTGGTCAGAGAGAGACTGATCTGTGCTGAGTGTCAGAGCGATGCCATGTCAAAAACAGACCGCTGTGGAGGGGACGGACTAGAGAGCACCAGGTAAGCCAGAAGTACACATAATTCAATTTTTGGCAGTTCCTGACAGAATTTTTTTTTTTTTTTTTTTTTTGTGGAATTAGCCTAGAGGTCAGACTTGTGAATTTGTGTCACTTTGAATCCCTGGACCTACATGATAAAATGAGTTAGGGAAACAGATGAAAGAGTCCTTTCCACCTCTTCAACAACTAGCCTACATTTGAAATGACGGTGAGGAAGGGAATAAAATAAATTTTACCACATTCTGGGCTTAGGTATAACTCTGAGGTGTAAGCACTGAAACTTTTTTTTTTTTTTTCATTTTTTGAGTCTATACTTTTGCTGTGCCACATTTCAGACATTTTAAATATTGTACATTTTATTGCACTACATTTGTCTGATGGCTGTAGTTACTACTTTGCAAAATAAAAGCTTTAACATGCAAAGTATAGAATAAGTTTATAAGATATGATGCATTGTTCTCAAAGACTACTTTTATTTTTCATATTTAAGTACATTTTAAATGCATTTGTTAATACTTTTTTGTTCTTTTACTAATGGAAGTACCTTTTCCACCGCTGAATGTGAGAAAATGCTCATGCATGCTCAGTCAACTTTCCTGCAGTGAATAAAGACTATAAAAATTAATTATAAACATATGTTCCTCATACTGTTGCTGTTAAACGCCTGATACTAGCATTGTTATGATATGTCTATTTTCCAGAACGTTCTGGGCAGCAGCTTCGGTCCCCGGCTGTCATGGCTCCTGGGTGCGAGAGTCATCTTCCGAGGGCTGCCGCTGCCCCCTTTCCTCTGTGCTGTTTGTGTGAGCCGCCATACAAACCCCCCACATCCACCTGCAGGGACGAGGTTGCCCCTGACAACTCCTGCGATACTGTGGGGAACCCTGCCAGCCAAGCCAGACCCCTCCAATCCAGCCTCACTGGATGGGTAACTCAAGGAGATCAGCAGTGTCCGGCCACTTTTTCCTTTCACCTCATACTCTGTACTGTATACACTATTGCTAATAAGCACACAGAAAGTCTTGCATTTATCTTCATATTTTACAGCCACATTGTGTACTTTCTTTTTTTCCTCCAAAGCACAGCAACGTCTATATGCCTTTTTACCTCTGAATCTTTGCTATCTACCTCCATGAATGCAACTGCATTTGATTATGCATAATGTATAAATATATAAATATATTATTTTGCTTTATACATTTTCTACTTTTGATTGTTTATGTGTAATGTATATGTGTCTATATAGCTATACGTATTTGTATCCACCAGCATTAACACCAAGCAGCACTGGCTGCACCGAGTCTAAGGCCTAATCCACAGGGTGCTAATTCACCAGCAGGTTGGAGGTACTAAAACTGGTTTACCCAAATTGTATCCCGAGCTAGAATCCATCATTCATCATCTCTGTGTCTTGCAGTTTTGTATGAATTAACTTTTACACACAGGTGTTTCAGTGAAAAACATCACCAGCAAGTCAAGTTAAATAGCAGGTGTTATCCAATCAATTCTCAGGTGTTTAGATCGATGTCTTTGTCTCCCATTGAGATTCTGCTGGCATGTCTGCGTCCGCCGATGGTCAGTCACTGATTTTCTGTGGTGAAGTAGCCTATAAAGTGGCGTAGCTGAAATCTAGCCAGTCTTTTTTAGCGTGATATTGTAGGAGACGAAAAAGAGCCATTTAATTCAGTTTAAATGTGGTTCTCTCTGTCCTGCATGTCGTGCAGTCGTGCTCTGATTTTGTTTTTGTTTGCCCCGCCCCTTAAAAATCCTGTTACCTCCACAAGGGAATTTTATCAGCACAGCATCATCTGATATAACTCACAGCTCTGTGCCATTGCCAGGCCAAACAGCCATTTCACTCCCATTCCTTATTAACAGAATCTCCTCCCTGCACTCCCCAAAGCCTCTTGGACACATAGATGAGTCCTTCTGACCTGCACTTCTTTTTCTTAACCTGGCTTTCCTCCTCTTTTCTGCTGTGACTGTGAGTCTTTCCAGCAGATAGTGCAGATTAACCACAGTGGAATATTCTTCACTAGTGATTACAAGTCACTCAACTGGCAACAAAATGCCTTCCCACATTTCTGGCACTGCTGGTATGAGTGCAGTCCAGGAAAGGAGGCTTTTCCTCTCTGGAAAACCTGTGACCTTCTCTCCCAAGTCGTTGTCTGTGTTTGTGTGTTTATTTATTTTAAAAACAAGTGATGATTTTAATAGTGCAGCACAGCATACTCTTGTACACTGTCCATTAGTGAAAATAAACAAATATTCTGCCACCTTTTCTCTTCTTGTCATATTTTCTGATGTAGGGATTTTAATCAGTGTAACCATTTTCACCATTTTCAAGACTTGGGATCATTTTGATTAAATTTCTGTTTCTGTTACATAGCCTAACGTGACTTGTACCCTTGAAAATATGATAAAGACCACTATTAACATTGCTGGGTTCTCCCCCTTACAATTACTGCTGTGAACACAGCAGTGCTAAGTATATCCCTGCCGTATAGCCAGTGTTTACATGCAGCAATTACAGTTAAAAGGAGAGTCCAGTCGTATATACATAACGTAATGCAAACAAGTATCCATCAACATATTTTTGGTTCATTCTTGGCATTTTTTTCCTGTGGTGCGAGAAAAATGACAACAGGAAAATTGACAGCCGCTATGTGTGATTGTGTTTTTGTGTTGTGCTCCTACAGTTTAGGATTGTTTTTTGAGGTGTAAGATGAAGGATACTGAACTGGGTTGGACTCCCACTTCTCCTGTTGCTTGTGATTAACCAGTAGCCATGTCACAGTGTTTTTGGACCGTAACATGACTGTGAACCTGGGCATTGTGAAACAACTGAGTCTCCGATTCATCCTCAGGCAAAATAACTGGTTGTACACTGCTTACATAATCTTTAAATACATCTTTCACTTGTTTTTTGCAAAATCACAGCTCTGCTAGTGGATAGCGAAGACAAATGCCCCATTCAAAAGGCAGCTTGCGTCCTCTTTTGTAAGATATATGACCTGGTTGATGGCAGGTCTAAAGGTCTAGATGCTGACCGCAGGACTCTGCCCTTGACTCTGACCCTGACAGGTTATAAGTCTCTATGTTGTGTTTATAAAGTCATTGCTCCTTATCCTTGCTGACAATTCCTGCACATTTGCCCGCCACATGTTCCCACCAGTAACACCATTACATCAAAATGTCATGTAATAACACCACTGCAGAGCCACAACCATGTAAAGTTTCCCATGTCACTTTGTTTTCTTGTGTGAAACTACTCTTCAAACATCCATTTTATTTTTTACACATTTTTCCACAGTCCTTTGAGGAGGCAGTGTCGCCACTTTATTACCCAGTGCGTTTCATCTTCGAGGCACTTGAACTTCACCTCCTCCCTCACTCTCTCCAGTCCCTCCCCCTCTGCCATCACCTCACCCCTCCCTCCCTCGTCCCTCACTCCAGCTCCCTCCCAAAACTCCCCTCCGTCAGCACAACTCTTTATTTTCTCTTACTACAACAGTGGCAATAGAGTGCTGTCAGCCTGTCAGTCCAGCCCCTCTGAAACAGGCTTTACCCCCTGGCGGCCCTGCCTCTGCTGCTAACCCATTTTCCAAAGGGCAGGAAGGCCCATCTCTGGCCCAGTGCCTGATGGGGTCCGACAGCAGTGTGTTCTGGGATTACGCCCGCTGAAAAGGGGGGCATTCCATCAGTGGAGGCCTTTGTCGCAGCGCGGCCACTGTTTGCTTTCGACAAGACAGCTGTTCAAAGCCCTCACGGCCCCACGGATGGCGTGAAGGGAAAGGACCCAGGGGTGACTTCCGTTTAGCGGTGGTGTTGGTACATGTGCAGTGCCACCTCCACCTGCACTTACTTCAGCATCAGCACATATTTATGGATATACAACTACCGTGTTAACTCCTCCGCTGAAATACCCTTGACTTGGCATCTTACTTGTTTATGTGTGTGTGTGTGTGTGTGTGTGTGTGTGTGTACACGTGTGGGAGGCTGGGATGAGTCACACCTTCTGTGTTGGTGTGCAGGGCTGTGGAAAGGAATTATGGGTCCTATACGCAGGAGGTGACTCCGGGCCCCACACCACCAGCTATGATAAACAACCATGTATACCCAGCCATATGTCAAATAGACACCAACACATTCATTTACTCAGGAGATTACAAACTTTTTCATGGCAGAGATCCCCCAAAACGCATGCAGAAAGAGTCCCGACTTGAAAAGATTTTGTCCTAAGTAATCACCTCTAAGAAGATTCTTGTTTTTAGGTGAGGAGATAACCAGTCAGTATAGACAAACCACGATCAAACTGCAAATTATATTCAAAATAACCATCCTTATACATTTCCTTGTTGTTCTAACTGAAATGTCCGAAAAGCTAAAATCCTTCCTTTTGCTGGGGACACTGTGCATCCATCTCAGGACTCCTGGTGGCACCTGGATCCCCCCTGGAAACCACCGCATTGATGGATCAGTTATCACATCCCTAATTGAACTGCTGTGCTTTGGGAACTTAAGTCATAGTGCAACCTGGCTGTCATAATTAGACATTTAGCAGTAAACTCACCAAAATTGATTCTATGCGACTTTGGCCATTTTGTCTCAGGTGGCAACAGCAATGTCTTACATTTTTGAGAGAGTTTTATTTGTGTTTTTGCAGAATCCGGTTAAAACGTGTTTAAAAACAGAGCAGTGTGACATTAAAGTGGAAAATATTATAAATATACACTTGCACACTGCAAAAGTCATCTTAGCTCTGCCACTTGAGGGGGTCCTCTCTCAACCTGGGGCCCTGGGTGGTCGACACCCTGTTCCCCCACTCCATCACTCCATCTCTGTGTGTTTGCACGTGTTTGTACACTCTGTGCTGTAATTAGCAGGCCTTCCTAATGGGGGCTTGCTGCCTCTGTGGGAGCAGCTGGCCCAACTCAGAGGAATGATAATGAATAGATGCTGCAGCATGAGGACCTGAACTATACAGAGCAACACAGCTGGCACACAACACGGCCAGTATGGTAAACACACACTTCTGACTTATGAAACCAGCGTATCAATTTCTGAATATCCTGCTTCATTATGAGGCAAAATATTCCACGTTTTTTGGTGGATTTCAGGCTCAATGAAACTAATATTAAAGAGCTCCTTCAATTTAAATGATCTGTTTGCTGCCTATTTTACTGTATTTTTCATTTATAAATTCAACAAGTGAGTAAACTGCTTTCTAAATGGATCTATATGAAAATATTGCTACAGGACAACTACTGTCTGATATTTTGCAGTTGAAGGAGGAAGTGCTGCATGGCTGTGATGGCCCATATGACAGGTGCTGATGCACAAAAAACAAGATCCTGGAAGTCTTGCTTAATATTTGTCTTACTGCAGACAGCCATGGAAAGCAGTCTGATATACTGTCTGATATTGTTTTTTAACAATATTATGAATGGCAAACACTGATAAACACTACTCAGGTACTACAGAGGCTTGACCATAAGTCATTGCTTGGCACAACTGTGGCGTCACCTTGTGGTGCTTTTGACTTACTACATTCTTCACGGAGACAGACACAGTTCATCATTTAAAAACCCCACTGGTATGTTTTTATTGGGTATCTGGGTTTTAGAATATACTGGAGATATACCTTCAATTTGGAGAGCTGGGTATATTCACACAAAATTGGTTCACATGTCTCACAAACATCCACTCACTCATGGTGCACAGCAATCAATCAGATAATTTCCTTTATAGACAATATGTATAAAGTAGATAAAAGTAGTAATAAATGAATATACCATTTACTGATGGTTATTTCAAATTTATCCTAAAAAAACAAAACAAAACAAAACAAAACAAAACAAAACAAAAAAACAGATAGTGAAGCATTGTGGTGTACAGTGAAGAGCAATCACAGTTAAACATCATGGCACAGAACCAAACAGGAGCCGAAGCTAGTCTACATGCACACTGTGCATAAGGCAAAAGTGACTGGAGCTTGATTTTTTAAAGGCTACAATGTGTGGTTCTCACATTTCATAACAGATTCAACAAGGAGTAGGTTTTCTGTTCACAAGTGGAGGCAGGTCAAGGATTCTAGTTAGTTACACATCATACACACATTCCAGTTTGGAGCACACATCATGGCTCAGCTATTTTCACATTCAATCATTCAGCAAGATGTCACTCATTCATTCATCCATCCATGCATTCCTTAATCATTTGAAGTGTGAGCTAAATGTGTGGTATTATTGTATTAAAAAAGTGAAGCTGATGTTCTTTTCAGTCATACTGATGCAAATTCAACGCACTACATTCAGACCGGCATGCAGCTGAGCTCAGTGTATGAGTAGATTTTACCTCGACAGAGACAGTCCCTTACAACCAGCTCCTTCCCTTCAAAAGCCCACAGGACAACAAAAGACAATCATCTTGAGGTTGGATATCTCAAGGAAACATGAGCAACTGAGGGTGTAGTTGTTGTATCACCATAAAAGTACAACATCAAATTTCTACATGATGTTGAGTTTATGGACATAATCAGAATGGAAATAAGATCAGAGAAATATTTGCTGAGTAATGTAAGATGAGAATAATGACTGTCAAAAACAATCCGTCAGTTTACCTGTTTATCTGCCAGACTGCTCCAGTACAAAAAAAATCAAAGAATAGGCAGTTTATTCCTAACAGGACAGCTTGGAAACCCACATGACAGGACGTTGACCCTTTTTTCATCTTTGTCTCTACTGGGGGAGCCTAAGTGTTTGTTTACAAGCTGTTTTATTTGAGGTTTTTGATCTGCTGGTTGGTGTTGTGGATCTTGAGATCCATCTTGTCCACTTTGTTGAGCAGAGAGTCTAGTGAGGCATCTTGATCATCAATCTCAGATTGGAGGCCCAGTCCCAGGTTCTTTAGCCTGCTCAGACCCAAGGACATTTCATCTAGATCAGACACAAGGGGACAAAAGAATTAAGTTCAACTGGGGATTAGACAACATTTAGAAAGGTTTGTTTTGATTTTATTATAACATGCATAATATTTTGCCCTGTTCTCAGAATCCAGTCTATCCAGATTGTTGACTATGTGTGAATGCAAAACAGGCATCTGGCCTGGTGGTCAGGTCACCAGGCAGGGCCGTTTAATTCATTGTGTATAACAATAAATTGTTATTGTAGATTCTAAATTTAAGATGATGAAACATTTAATTTACAATGTGCTCTGTATTAAAGAATAGCAAAGATGCTGATATAAAATGCCAAAGGTGAATTAATATACATATGTGATCACAATATGTGGCAAAATAATTGGGATTATTGTTTTAGCCATAACCATGCAGCCCTCCAAGTTCCATATGCCACAACACCACAGAAATAAAACACCCTTCACCTCTGCCTCTTAGTTTTGCCCACCTGTGCTGTGACTCAGAAATACAAGAGAATATAAAAAGTAAAAAAGTATTCTTACCTAAGTTGTTGTCCAGGGTCTGGTGAGCATCCTTAAGATATTTGTTCTGAGGGTAGCCGTTCTGTCGGGATGAGCTGTCGTCTATTGATGCAGAAGCTCCAAATCCTACAACACACAGAGCAGAAATGATGGCAGCCGCTTTTTGACAAAATGATGATGAAGCTGTTGTGCAAACCCTTACCTCCTGTGTCTATCTTTCTTAGGTTGGGGTGACTGGCTTGGTATTTATCTTCATGTTCTCTGCTGTGGGACAGGGCTGCCTGTAATCTGAAAAAAAAAAAAGAAAAAAAAGAAAGAAAAAAACATGAAGAAACCAGATAAGCATTGTTTCACCAGAAGGACAGTCAATGACAAGAATCTGAAAAAAGGGGAACCTTTTTCATGTGCCTTTTATGGTTGATAAAAATTAGATCCAAAAACTAGATCGATTTTACAGTATCTCAGCAAGTGTGCTTTTTCTGACACGGTTTTGGTGAACTTTTCAACCAGAGGACGAGGTCAGCTGTGAACATTACTCAAATAATTACCATGTGGTATCTTCACTGTGGTGTGGTGGGAAAATGAGGTCTCAGTTTTGGTTCCACAATCTCACATAAAGGCTCAAATAAGCTGACATCTGAGAGAAAGCCTTAGCAGACAGAAAAAACTATTACAATGTTGCTGTTTGTAACAAAGGGTGGCCCACTGTGCTATGTTATCCTGGGAGACAAAGTTCCTGGCAGGAAAGAAATACATCCTGAAGGTAAAGGCTCACAAATGTTATTAATCTAATCCCCCCCAAGCCCCTACAAGACAACTTACATTCCAGAGAGATTACAGCAACTTGCCCTTCATCCATGATGGCAAAATCTTTAAAAAACAATTGCAAGCAAAACATAACCTCGAATGCCTGCGACAGTCTGAATTTTTCATTATCCTCTGAGCCTTTTTGGTGATTGAAGAGATATTTTTAAACCACTTGAAGTCATAGGACATGAGAGCAGCCACCAACTTGAATGATTCAACACTAGATTCAGTTACGTTCATAAAGACAGGACAAGATGGGGGGCTGGGTGCACATTAGATGGAAGGGTAGACCAACAATATTATACTTTACAAGGTTTTCACAGTGTTGAATTCCAAGCTGCTGGGGCTACACCGCGACACTAAAGAGTCATATTGTGTTAACAAATATTGGGCTTGTTCAGGAAGGTTATCTGAAAACCTTAGGAGTCTGATAGAAGCATGTAAAGCTGACATTTGAACAGAGAGAGCACGCTCGTGTTCTGAAGGTCAAGAGGATTGCGGTGCACTTAACCAGCTGAAAGCACCGCCTCTTATCTGCCCGGACATCAGCAACTCACTGATAGGGCTGGCCTCGGTTAGTGGGGTAAGTTTGTCAGCTAACAGCTTTGGGACAATGCTATAATGAAGAGCTGAGGGCCACAGATAGACGTCTAGAATATACATGGTGCGGGTGACATCATGTCTCCCCCAAGTCAGAATCTCCACGTAACATCATAACCTAACTCCAACACTGTCCCTCCTTCCTCGATCTAATATACTCTTATTTCAAATTAAAAACACCCTTGTACACCCTGATTTCATGTCCTAGCTAACTCTTCGATTCAACATGACCAATCTACGATCTCAAAATTATTATCAGGGCAATGTAGCTCTGATCTTTGTACTGCTTACTATTGATTGCTTGTTAGGTTGATGATTTAGGAACTGAAACTTATCATACTATTTACTTATTGTAAGTTCTGGATAAGAGTGTCAGTTAAATGGTTAAAATGTGATTTCAAGATATGTACCTTGGATGTTGAGAAGCTGGATAACAGGATACAGTATTAAGTCTTAATTACAGTTTGCCCGATCCTTAAAGTAAAAAAAAATTATCCTTCAACAATTCCAACTGATCTACCTAAAGACCACCAGAACCCTACAAAGCCATGTTGACTGATCCACAAATTTTACCCAGACACTACACAGTAACTGTTCTTTATAGAAAACTATGCAGCCCAGTTCCTCAGTACTGTGCAATCATAAGTGATACTATGCAGCTTCAGAATTTGTGCTGTCAAACCAAAACAAAATTATGATCACAGCAGAGGAAACGTGTGCAGCATGATGCAACACTGCGTTTGAATTGAGCTTAAAATCTTGCCTTAAGAGCATTCCTCATGTCATCATGTCTTCTTTCAATGAGTTCATAGTTTATGCTTTCCAAATCAAATGAAATGCACTTTAAATACTCTACATACCATCAGAAATGGACTGAAACGAGGGATTGAGTCTTACTTGTCACTGGCCTGGTAGGCATTGGGCTGCTCAGGTGGAGGTTTTGTCTCTGGCTTGCCCTTGAAATAGTTGACAAGGCCTCCCCACACACTCTTGATACTGTTGATGTGTTTCTGGCTGGTCTTTAGGTCCTGCTCCATGTTGTCCACCATCCTCTCTGTCCTCTTCAGAGCCTCCCCCTGACGTGTCAGCTCCTATGAGGAAAAAGAGAGAATATAAAGAAAGACATTTTCAATTGAGTACCTGATTCTTAAAGGGAGAATGTAATCCTTTGCACAGTGGGGTGAGGACGGTTAATTTGTCATACCTCTGCCGTTTCCACACCCATCTTCTCTGATTCATAGATGAGGCCCAGGGAGCGATAACTGCTGTCCACAGCAGATTTGGCTGTACGCATCACTTCCTGCTGGAGGTACCTCTGCTTCCTCTCAGCTTCACTCATCCCTCGCTCATCGGGGTCATCATTGAAGTTGAAACCCTTATTCCTAGACTCAAACTCTTCCTCCTCATCATCATCAGCAAACGGGTTGTGGGACTTAGGGTAGGCCATCTGTGGGAGACACACACACAATTTGGTATCAGAGACCAATGTTATGGGAGAAATTTTCAGCCAGAGTAAACCGGACAAATATGTTTAAGAAACTGCTGACATGCATATATGACACAGTGACAGCTCAGCTCTCTGAAAAGTTTAGCTAAGCCTTACACTGTTAGCTTCAGCTACAACCTTTAACGACGGGTTAACGCCTGGGCAATAAAAAATGAAGGCATACTCTGTTATCAGTAATTACTTATGAAAACCAGATAGTGGGTGGGTATCAGCGAATAAATGTACCTGTTAACACTGCTGGTTGGAAGTAATGTGACGTTAGCATTAAAGCTACGTGATAAGCTAACGACGACTAGCCTGAAAACACCGAGCAGCCAGGCAACCGCACCCACGAGCTGAGCCAAAACAGCTGTCCACAAATCAACTACGGCCTTCTCTAGTCACAGCCTGGCCGATATCTAAAATGAACTGTAACAAATGCAGATATACTTAAGAAACAAACCTTTGACCGGAGATGTGAAATGTTGTTGCTCTATCAGCTGACTCCACCGAGTGACAAGACACTTCCGGTTACAGTTGATGACGTCGCGGCTTGTCTTCACAACGGCTAATCCTGCGCAAGAAAAAACGCACAAAACCGACACGATTGAATATCATTGTTTTTGAATGGCGCGACAGTGTCCCTACACAGGCCTAAATGCAATTTTCACACCATTTCAATGTTCGTTTGAAAAGTCGAGCGCTTTTTAATAATGTATGCTGAGTTATGTCGTTGCTCAGTGTGAATGTGCCCGCCGACTTGCCGTACTGCGGCTCCACCAGCGGCAGCCAACACCACACGCCTCTTTCCCCTCTCGCTTGATTACGCTCGTTTTGATGTAGGGGTAAACATGTCTGTAATGGGAGGTGGTAAAAGAGGGTTTTATTTCAATACCGTCCTCTCGCTGGCCCGCTCTTTAGCCGCACACCGTCCCGCACCGGTCGAAAAGGTGAGAAAACACTACTTACTCAGCTCGGAAAGACGTTTCTAATTGCCAAGCAACAGGGGCTGTTCAGGGTGTACTCCGCTTCCGCACAGGCAGCCGCTGGCGTGTATTGATTATTGACACTGTGGTGAGGATACATTTGACAGGTGTGTGTTTGTGTGTGTGTGTTTATGTGTGACGTGTCGTGGAGCCTCTGCGGTGGGAGAGAGCAGTGCAGTGCAGTGTGTGTGTGTGTGTGTGTGTGTGTGTGTGTGTGTGTGTGTGTGTGTGTGTGTCGTTCCTCAATCAGATGTTGTCAGCCTTGATCAGTGTGACAGGCTTCATCAAAGAGCATTGCGCACTGCAGTCAAACAGGTTTACATGGTGCTAAAGAGAGAGAGAGTGAGATAGAGAGAGAGATACATAGAGAGAGAGAGAGAGAGAGAGAGAGAGAGAGAGAGAGAGAGAGAGAAGGAAAAGAAAGGGAAAGGGATCTCAGAGGTTCATTCTAATTTGCTCTGTGCTATATATATCCACTTGGAGACGAGCTAAGGCAATTAACCTGTTGCAAGGATGATCATATGCCTTTTGTTTGGACACCAAAGGGAGAGCCGTGTTAGGCAAACTGATATTTCACATCTCAATTTGATAGCAGCCCACACGCTGCATGATGCCATCGTGCCACAGCTTAGTCAGCTACCACCTCAAAAGAGTTGATTTGTAAACAGCCCCTGCCACAGAGAAGAGGAGAGAAGAGGATTAAAGGGTCTGATGAGTGCTTGTCTTTAGGCCGTACTTTCTGCAAACTAGTCTGCCATCTGCGCCTGTTTGCTGTCTGAGAAATTTGTCAGAGACATTCACAGAAATAAGAGGTCCCATTTGTTTTGTTTTGCTTTGTTTTTTTCCCCAGGTCCAAAAGCTACAATGCATGTGTCCAGTGGAGATTCGGGGTGTGTTCACTCTGGATGTGCGTCGCAGAGATGCTGTCATAGCACTGGCTGTGTTTCTTGTGGAGTCTGACTTACAGGTGGGTGGTGATCATTAGAAAGCCAAGCCATTGAATCTTTGCTGTTTTTCACAAACTCTGTGATCATTTTTTAACATATCTATAAGCTGCTCTGGTTTTTAAAAGTGTTCAAACCCCAACATTACAAAGGAAAGCAATAACTGAAGCCTCATCCAGCAGCATGTATTACATAGAGATGGAGCTGCCCAATATCTTTAGATCACAGGATTCATGTGGTTTCATTCCTGTACTGTATTATTAGTCCATTAGTGCTTCCAGTCCCTCGCAGGATTCCTACATATATATCACCATGATAAGCTCATTCCCCTAATCTGATTAAGCCGGCGATTAGACATGCTGCTGGCCATGTAAGCCTCTAACCCCATCACACTGAGACACGGCATGAAAATCCTCCCGGTCATCTGATTATGTCACACACAGGATAGTGATAGCGCCTGAAATTTTCACTTTTCAGCACAGAGACGCTGTTAGATTTAGCTCATGTAACCCACTTTTTATGTACTAACAGAAGGAAAAAAAATACCTCCGTTTTCAGATTTATCATGGCTTGTTAGTTTAACAAACGCGCCTCTCCGTGCCAACATGTGCAATGTTTTGTAGTGTGTAATGTATTGCTCTGCTTCGGTAGCACAAAGACATACTTGTTTCCTACTTGCTGAGCCTATTGAGAGGGTTACCACGGGTCCAATGGATCGAGGAGAGCTTGGGAAAGAAAGGGAGGGGTAAGAACAATCCTCTTATGTTGGGCCTTTTGTTTTACTTTGCTCTCCGTCAAGTGTGTTGCTGTGATTGATTTTTGCTATATTCTTGCCTTAGGAAATGTCGGTAGTCATTCTTGATTTTTCTTTAGTGCAGTCTTATGACATGTCTTGAGATGCATCCAATAAATGTCTTTGAATATAATGTCTTCAGGCACTTGTTAAGACCGTAATTAAATTGACTAGAGAGGACATTTGAACAACAGACTGTGCACTGCATTTTCTCAGTGCCACTGCAGTTGGTCCTCTGATGCATTTGCAGAGATGACTCCCTTTTTCAGCATTTGATAAGGCTTTGTATGTTTACCATTTTGCCAACTCTGCTTGTGTTTTCCGCTCTGTCTCTCTTTTTGCTTTTATGTAAATGCACACAGGATTTAACTGTCTATATTTGCCTTTTTGTCTTCAGAGTCCCTCCCTGTTGCAGAGAATTTCAGCTTCTGTTTAGTGACTCTGTTGGCAGATGTGGCTCAGAGGGACCCAGAAACCCGACAACAGGTCCGATCATGACATTGTGGACTCATGTTTTATTCTTAGATTGTTTGAAGTAGTTGATGGATCCCTGCCAATTGCAATTACTGAGTTGTTTTGATTTTTTTCCCCCCACTGTATTCGTTCCAGATCCTGGACACAATCATGGAAGTCATGCAGGGGCTGCAGGAGATGTGCCAGACACCTGATAACCATGACAAAGGTATACACTCACAAACATTCAAACAAACACACACACACAAACCCACAGAAACAACAAAGTGCTCAGATCTGTCCAAGTGGTAAGCCTTCCAACTCTTCTCCCTCCTGCAGTCTACCTGTGCAAGTATATTGTTCCTTGCCTGCTGGGTGTGACTCGGGCGTTCGGCCGCTACAGCAACACAGACGAAGCTCTGCTGTCTAAGCTCTTCCCAAAAGATTCGCCCCAGACGCGCTGTGTTACAGAGGAAACAGAGGGAGTCCGGCGCAGGTCCTTTAATGACTTTCGCTCCATCCTGCCATCGTCACTGCTGACGGTCTGTCAGAGCGACACTCTGCGTAGACGCACTGGGACCAACTTGGATGCCTCTGCACAGGTGTGTGTGTGTGTGTGTGTGTGTGTGTGTGTGTGTGTCTGTGTGTGTGTTGTGATGGAGCTGCTTGGGTGCAAGACATGGTTTCTGCGTCAAGTAAAATGTGATGTGATTGCAGAACTAAAAATATTCTCCTGAAATGCTTGGTCATTTCACTCTACCAAAAGTGAGACCACAATATACTTGATTAAGCAGTGAAATATCTCATCCTCACAGGTCAGTCCAGATCCAGGTGGCCACTCGCCCTGCTCTCCTACAGCACCTGGCCCACAGTACTTTGAAGGTAAAAACAGTAGTTTAGATGCCAACCCTGATTTTGTCTCCTCCTACAGGCTTATACTTATCATCAGTAACAACTGTTTACAGAAATACTAAAAATGGCTGAAAATAATGTGATCATGATTTATTGATGTTAAACTTAAAATTCAAGTTAAAGCATTTAGGTCTCTTACAAAACAGCTTTTGTGGTGGTTATTCTATTTCAGGGTCTGTTGTTTTAGTTTGGTGGTAAACATTTTCTAATTCATGCTTACACAAGCAAACAAAGACAAAGTGATTTCATGTCAAAAAATTTCCATGGCAGTTACAAAGGAGTTTGATAGCAGAAAGTATTTCATATATTTTTAGTCATGAATGGTAAATGTCAGGTGTTGGCGTCAGTCTCTTAGAATCAAAGAGCAGAAGCATTTTTTTTTAAAGATCTTGCACCAATATTCAACAGTGATATGAGTAGAAAGCCATTCTAAAAGAGGCACAAACACAAATTTCTCTGCTGACAATAGCTGTAATAGGCCAGAAAGAAACTCGGTGGCTATACTAAATTACTATGGTGGCTACAAAAAAATTAAATTACTGCTCCTCATTACAAAATAACCCGTGAAATGCAGTGAACATCCACCACAATCTGCTGTTATCCAGCAGATGAGTGTCTGAGGGTGGATTTTTCCTTTAAATGCCACATGCAACATCTTTAAGCATTTGGCCGATGTCATCACATCTGTGTACATCCTCCCATCTCTCTCTGTCCAGGTGCCTATCTTCCTGACAGCAGCGCTGTAGACCCTGACTACTACTTCTCCACAGTCAGCTCCAGCTTCTCCATGTCTCCTCTCTTCATGGGTGCAGGGGAAAATGACATTGATATGTCTGTTGACCTGCTCCGAAAGCTCCTTGGCATGGTACAATCATGCACCACTTGTTTATATGACATGGGTCATTATAGCATGGCTAAGCAACACAACACTGTCTTTACCATTTGTTGTTTGTGCTGTCCATGTGCAGGTCAAGAAATTTGTTTCAGATTCCTTTTTAAAAACACTGGATGCCACTATGTCAGAAGTTACAGAGGTACGTCCAAAACCATATCACCAATATATATGTGTGTGTATATATATATATATATATATATATATATATATATCTGTATTTATCTATTATCAGTTAAATAATATTTATTTCTCCCTTTTGCCTCCTTTTTGCCCTGAAGTCTAATCCTGGGATCAGCCTCTATTACAAAACCTTCAGTGACCCTCTCTATGTGTGTATGTTCAAAATGCTGAGGGACACACTGTACTACATGAAAGGTAAAGTGTGATATGTATTTCATTTGTTCAACATTCAAAATAACCTGTTCTATTTTGTAGCCCATCAAATATGGCACATTGGTTTATTGTGTGAAATCTCTTTGCTCTCTTCCCGTTGCTCAGCCTTGCAGTCAGCGTTTGTGCGGGAAGTGCACGACTTTGTTCTGGAGCAGTTCAGCAGCAGCCAGTCGGAGCTGCAGCGAGTACTCCATGATACAGGCGGGTTACCGGGGGAACCCAGCCCCCTTAAGCTCCGTTGCCAAGCCAACGCTGCCTGTGTGGACCTCATGGTGTGGGCTGTCAAAGATGAACAAGGTAATCAATCACAGCAGGGAGGCAGCAGAGCTGTGTGTTTAGACATCATAATTAGAGGGTGCCACACTGGTTTATTTATACTGGTTGCATAATTTCCTCTTGCTGTGTGTTTTTTCAGGAGCTGAGAATTTGTGCACCAAACTCTCTGAGAAGCTGCAGTCAAAAACCTCGAGTAAAGTCATCATCGCTCACATGCCCCTGCTCATCTGTTGCCTGCAGGTAGAGAGAGGACTGTAATATTATGCTTAAGTACTACTGCTGCCTACTACTTATATTAATATTTTACCGAAGGTATATTTTTAATAGTTGTTTAGAAAACTACAAAAGCAAAACCAAAGGAGCATGGGGTATCTTGCTGGCTCGGTCAGATGAAGTGCAAACCATTTGACCACAGTGTCTTTGGTTTCAGTCTTTCCACTGTAAACTATCAAATAAAGGCTAAATGTCCCCCAAATATCTTAAAAATATTAAGGAGTATCTTACTAAACATTCAGTGAGGGTTGTTTGAAAATAATTAAAATTGCATGCATGTTCAAATCATATCCCCAATAGTAAACATTTTATCCATTTTTGTAAATACTTTGGTGGCTCATTATGAACTCAGGGTCTATATATTTTTCTTATTTAGTCAGCTGTAAAGCTATTTGCATCAAGTGCAAACTGTATGCCACACTTAAGTAGTCTCTACTGGTAGTCGAGTAAATGTATTCATGCCTTGTGTGTTCAAAGTTCATGAAGTCTACTGATGGACGGTCAACTAGTAGATCATTATTCTCTTCCTCACTTGGTTCTCCTGTTCCTCTGCTTCTGTGTCCAATATGCCATTCTGACAAAAATGCTAAATTATAGACTGTATATTTATTTTGAATTTCCTTCTCTCTCCCTGTGTGTCAGGGCCTGGGTCGTCTGTGCGAGAGGTTTCCAGTGGTGGCTCACTCTGCCACGACCTCTCTCAGGGATTTCCTGGTCGTCCCCTCTCCTGTTCTGATAAAGCTGTACAAGTACCACAGCCAGTACAACACAGGTACTGCAACTACTTTATACCCACAACTGGATTGAGACTTTATTATCCCATCACCTGTCATGATTTTGTTTTCAACTATATTGCAGCTCATTGTAAGAGTAAAGTGCTTCATATGATATAAATTGAATCAGTTTAATTGGATGAAGTTTTCAAAGGCAGAACACTCAAAATACTGGAGCCAACACAAACAAAACCAAATTTTAACACCCTCATTAAAACATCTTTCATCATATTTATATAAGTAAAGGGAAATTAATATTCCTATAGATGTCGTCATTGACGATATAACCAACTTGGGATTTGTAATCATGAATACGCTGCAGGCGAGCAGATCCCAAAGGCAGTGACACAGCACTGCTCCGTTATGGTGGTGGGATGCCATGTCAGATCAATATCAGTGACACCATGTCAGTGTTCTGTCCGAGCCCCATCCACTATTGATCTGCAGAGAGTGTTCATTGACTGAGCGGAAGCAGACTCACAGATGAATTGAAATGCAATTCAGGTTATCGATTTCACTGTGGTGATCCACACAGAGTAGCGCTTTTTCACAGATTAGCTGCTGATCTGGTATGTTTTTGAAGATAAATCGCTCAGTAGCACACAGCATTGTTCTTTTCTCAGCACAATTTTATTTTATATCAACAATGTGTTACAAGAGGATCCTTTTTAAATTATTACTTGTCACATTGAGCTCTCTTTGTGTTGCTCTTTCTGCTATTGTGTTCTTTACTCTCTCTTCAGGGACGGGTGAGATCAGGATCAACGTGACCAATGAGCATTCCCAGTCCACCTTCAACATCCTGTCAAACAGGAAGGACCAGCCCTCTATGTACGAGCAGCTCAGAGACATCTCTATCGACAACATCTGCAGGTCAGATGCAAATGCTTGGCATAAATTTTGTTAGAATAGTATTTTTCTTTTTTTATTTTAGAAAGATTACATTTTCATAATTTGTTTCCACCCCCCCTCCATTAGATGTCTTAAGGCTGGTCTGACGATGGACCCTGTGATAGTGGAGGCTTTTCTGGCCAGCCTGTCCAACCGTCTGTACATCTCACAGGAGAGTGACAAGTGAGCAACATGTTTGGGTTTCAAAAAAATGCATTGTGGATAATAGCCACCCCACTTGCTTTCATGTTTTTGGCACTATTTTGACAAAAGCCCTCGTCTTTTTCCCAGGGATGCTCACCTGATCCCAGACCACACCATTCGGGCACTGGGCCACATCGCTGTGGCTCTGAGAGACACTCCGAAAGTCATGGAGCCCATCCTGCAGATCCTGCAGCAGAAGTTCTGCCAGCCTCCCTCACAGCTGGATGTGCTGATCATAGACCAGCTGGGCTGCATGGTCATCACAGGAAATGTGAGTTTAACCCACTCAGGTGTGCACACTGACACTCACACATTGAGTTACATAGTCTTACTCCTTATCTCTCTGGCTGTCCTATAGCAATACATCTATCAGGAGGTGTGGAACCTGTTCCAGCAGATCAGTGTGAAGGCCAGTTCAGTTGTTTACTCAGCAACAAAGGACTACAGAGACCATGGCTACAGGTCAGGATCCCTTCTTTCCCACTTCTCCTTCCCTACTGTTCAGTTGTCAACAATGCATAATGAATGAATAAATGAATGATTGAGTAAATGTTTATCCCTGTGTGAATGTGAATCAGTGTGTTGCTGGGAAAAGAGCATCTGGGGTTCACCATCTTTGCTTTGATAAATATGTCTGAAAAAAATAAATGGAGAGTTTAGATCATTTTAGGTTAGTTTAGTATTTTAGGTTGGCATTAGAGTTCTCAAATGATTTGCTTATGCATTTTTTGAGGGCAAAATCATATATGTTTTTCCAATGTTGACAGATTTATTTCAAGTGTTAAAAGTTTTCCAAAATGCGTATATATTGTGTTTTGGACTGGAATCCCTCAAATACGACTACTATAAATAGGCCCACTTTGTCTTGTGTTTGTGTATGTCAGCCTTGAGTTTTTTCATGCCTCTGTTTAACTGTGCTCTCCATCTGTGCTGTCTTCACTTCCAAGGCACTGCTCTCTGGCAGTGATAAATGCTCTGGCGAACATTGCAGCCAACCTACAGGGGGAGCAGCTTGTGGATGAGCTGATGGTTAACCTACTAGAGTTGTTTGTTCAACTTGGCCTGGAAGGAAAGAGGGCCAGTGAGAGGGCCTCAGACAAGGGACCTGCTCTGAAGGTTCGTGCTTGCATGCATAAACATGTAAACACGTGATAGCAGTAATTTCAAATAGCTAATCTCTCCTTATCTACCCTTAGGCATCAAGTAGCGCTGGAAACCTTGGAGTCCTCATTCCAGTCATTGCTGTGGTAAGTATGTGTTTACTATCAACACTGTTGTTGATATTAAGAACTCCCCAAAAAACAACTCGCATTCACTTGGTGCTTGACTTGGTGTTGAAGTACACATATAGGAGATTTTTAAATAATCCACATGAGTATTTGAATGGTTACAGGTGAATCCAAGCTGAGGGTTAGTATTTAACTCTATGAACAAATATTTACCCTGCCTGCTGTAGCACACCGGTGTCACTAGGTTGCTGCTGGATGTTGGGTTCATTTTAAGCCAGTGTATTTTTGTTGTAATATCGGTCTTCCAAAGACTGTATGCCGATATCACGTTTTTCCATTGCATTCAGACAGTAATAGTTTCTCATCAAACCAACTGAACATGAAATAAAAAATTAGAATTCAAGCAAAATGTTTGACATAACAAACCATTTTTTGCCCAGAATTTCTGATGTGTAGTATAATAGTATTGCAGTATTATCCACTGCAAATGATGAAACATTAACAGACAGCAAACAAGCATTCATCGACTCATTTAGACAGTTTCACAAAAGCTTGAGCAATGTGGGGGAGAAGGCTAAATGCTCAGTAAGAGGTCACATACATGCAAACGCACAATATGTGATGTTACATTTACATACTATACTAATGAAAGTAATTGACTATAAAAAAACATTTAAAAATCACAAATATTTACTAGGCTCATTAAAACCCAGGTGGAAGATCGAGATAAAGACATTTTGTGGGTAACACTGTAGCTGTAGACTTTGGGTTCAAGTTTAGCTCTGTGAAGGATTGGCCACCCGGCCCATGAAGACGAGGCAGTCTGTGCGGTGCTCGTAGATGAGAAAAAGGAAGGGATGGTCCACAACGAAGCGGATCTGAGAGGAGAGGGGCATGAAGCCCACCTGGGTCAGAGCTGCAGCCTCTGTCCCCTCCTCGTTCACTGTGATAGTTCCCTGGTGCTTCAGCTGTGGAGGGAGACCAGAAGGAGACCGTGATGAAATAGTTTTTACAGATTATTGATTACACGAAAGCATGTGAGCAAATGGACAAGGTGTTCAAGTGACCGAATGACCAGCCAGCTTTTGTTTTGTTTTTATTCTTGACTCCAGGATCTGTGAAGGTCTTTGTGAAAGCATGACTCCTAGGTTTGCTTACCCAGTTCATGACAATCTTATCTGAGGTTATCCCACTGAAGTCTCCGTTCTCATGAAACAAGTCAGTGAGGCCCATCTCCTTCATATTCTCGATCAGGTCATAGTTCTGCTCCAGTTTAAATTTGGGGAACACCACCTCACGAGTCCTGACGAGACAGAAACAGAAACAATCTTAGATTTTGATTTCTTCCCTTCAAATTTCCACTATCTTTTACCACTATTATCATTTTCACCCAAAACGCATAACTTTGAAAAAAGGCATACTGTATACTATTGTATAAGCTTTCTCAGTTGTTGATTGGATTTGATTTAAGCTAATAATTGCCCACTTGGCTCCCGTTCCACTCATGGTCAGTCCCATGATTGCCTTTGTTGTTTTTTAGGGAGTTTTTCTTATCTGCCATGAGGGTTCAAGTCAGGGGATGTTGTTCTCTATATACTGTGGGCTTGTAAAGCCCTTTGACACTGTGAACAGTGATTAAGGCCTATAAATTAACTTGAACTTGATTTATTTGCTCAGGAGTATGCTGCTGACCTGTTTGTCATGTTCTTGAGCCACTTGTTGACCACAGTAGGGGAGATCTCTTGCTCCAGGGTCCTCATACCAGAGATCTTCCGAGGCAGGGCAATCAGCATGCTGATATTTCCAGTGTATGGGAGCTGAAAATAAGATGGTTAACTTCATTATGAAGAGCATTCATGCTTGATTCATGCTGATTATTATGTTTCCTAATGTGCTTAAAGTAAAATTCTCATTCAGAGGACTTATTTTTCTTTAATACACTCAGAAAACATATGATTGCCTATCAGCAGGTCTGTTCTAGACAATGATATGTATTTATTTGTGCACCATCACTGAGAAAAAAACACCTGTAGGATGTCACACTCCAGGTCATGGTCAGTAGCAGCAAGGTAGTTCCCTTTGTTGCTCATCATCGGCACACGAACATTTGTCTTCTCATTCACTCGGAAGTTCCGATAGTAAGTCATTTCTTTGGGGAATTTCTGCTCCCATGTGCCTGTGTATGTTTACACATGTGGTCAAAGATTTATTTATTGTACAAAATCTGTTTGCTTCATGCTCAGACTAACCAACAAGGCAGAGTGTTCTGCTAAGTGTTGTGTAATTGTATTATTTCCCGTAAAAGTAAAGTTGTGCAATGTAAAACTCAAAATGTCATTTTAAAGTTAAGGTACAGACAGAAAACTTAGCCTCACCTTTGAAGTACAGGTAGTTGAGTAGCATTAGCACCATATTTGGGTCTACACTTTTTAGAGGTTCCCTGATGAGTCCTTTGGTCAGCTTGAGGATACGCCGGTTGGCCTTGTCCAGAAAGGCAGGGTCGCTGAAGTCCACTGACTGCGGCTCTGCAAAGTAGTAAGCCTTTGTGTCTGTACGGAAAGAATCTTTCACCAAGACCTCCTTCTTTGCATAGAGATCGTTTACTGAGCGCAGTGTATAACCAAAATTCCTCCGGAAGAGCCTGTGGGTCAGCTTCCTGAAGAGCTTGTGCACTGTTGAGTTGTCATAGTGATGGCTAGCGTTGACAAATTCAGCAAATCCCAGAGCTTTGTAGAGCTGCTCATGGGTTCTAGGTCCTGCCCCTAAAGACATCATCCCCATAGCAATGGAGATACCGGCAGGTGCAAGCAGGATGTTGTCCGTCTGGTTGACACTGTTACGAAGACTCCGGTAGAGGTTAAAGCCAAAGCGGGCATTGACAATATTGAGTCGTTGAAGGCGTGATCTACCGTGGAACAGCCGTAGGAGTCTGGCACGGCGGATCTTTGGGTCAGAGGGCTCGGCAAAGATGTCGATGTCTGGGGCTGGCGTGGCGATCTCGTCTATCTCATCCCCTTCACTGAAAAAATACCACAAACTTGTCATGAAGCTAGTGGCATATAGGTGCTTGGGTTCAAAACACTTGATTTAAGCACACTGCATATGATAAGAAGTGATTTTATGGAGCTATTTCATGGATAAAGCGCAAAAACAAACTACATACACAGTATGTACATACAAAATGTATGCATATACCAAAGGTCTGAGTTGCTTGAATGTGTAGCAGCTGGATAGGAACCTGGTTGGAGCGCTCCAGTGAGAAGATGCTATTGGAGAATATCAGTGCTGCACTACACACAGTTCCCATGACCACAAGTACCATAATTGAGATCAGTGGTGATGCTTGGGTACAAGATCATGAAGACAAACCACAAACGGACCAGTGCAAATTACTTCTTGAGAAAATCCACCACAAATTAAAAAGGATGTGTTTGTATTTTGTTCATCACTCACATGTAGTCATCACTGCCCTCTGCCAGGATCCTATCAAAATCAATGTAATCTTCGTCCTCAAACCCATCAAAAGGCAGGTCATTAGTGACAGTATTCTCTTTATGGAAGTCCAAGGGGATAGCATCCATATCCACTGCCCCTCCCTGGCCAAAGCCTCTGGGGTTGGGGTTAGAAGTAGGCTCTATGAAGTGAGAGGCAAGGTCTTTGATCCCAGCCAGGGCTGGGCTGACCAGGAGGCACACTGTAGAAATGACTGTGATGACCCACATCCTGAAGGCAGAACTGAGACAAAAATGAACTGAGACTGAGACAGAGTAGAGCAGTGGGAATGTACATTTAGGTCAGCTTACTGTACCCTCTGATTAAAATTTCATATATTTAATCAATTGTCTTTTCTTTTTTGACACATTAATAACAATCACTGGATTAATATGTAAATACCCAATTATTTCAGGAAAGGGGTGATAAACAGTTTAGGACTAAATACACACATTCATTTCAGATAAAAATGAAAAACTTCATCCTATTATATTGACATATATACCCTTTCCTTTATGACAGTCTCTATCTGTGAAATGTCTTACCTTTTGTAGCTCTGTGGAAGCGGGAAGTGCTGTGCTGGTTCTCTATCTGGGACTATGAGCAAGGAGCTGAATAGCAAAACTGAACTTTGATGTGGGCTCCTCCTGAACAAATAGACCAGATCAAACAACAGACACAAACTGCTGTGACTAACTGAAATCTTTAACTCTTAACAATTCAGCTCATCTCTGTAGACTATTTCATCTCATTTATTTGCAGAAAGGTTTTCTGATATGGTACAAGGTCTTAATAGTTTCCAGTCTGTATGTATATTTTTGATCTTTCTTTTATTCCATGCGCAGAATACCCATATAAATTGTAGTTATTTATACATTCTTGAATTATGTTTTACAATCACATTGTTCAGTATGAGACCTCTCATTTCTCTGTTGTTAGATCATTTGCTCTAGCCTGCCTTGTTCATCTGTTGTACCTCTCTTCCTTCCTCCTCTTCCAATCCACAGTTGACCAGGCGGCTTCCGCCAATCAAAGAGGCTAAGCCCCGCCTCCAGAAGCTGTTTCGGGACTTCTGGTTGTACTCTGTGGTCATGGGCTTTGCTGTGGAGGGATCAGGTAAGCAAGGGGTGAACAGACACTGATTTTGTCCATTTCAGTATGTCACATGTTTAGTGCAAAGTTGTAAAGTGTTCCTCTTACATAAGACGTAAACATTCACATGTGTGAACTAGAAAGCACTCAGTTGACCTCCACCAGCATTGTCAAGATATGCCAGCACATGTTCACCAAAAGATAATCACATTCACCACCACACTATCTTTGGTCAGTCGGTGTGAATGAGTGCATCAGTTCTTCCTGGCCCCAATATTTCAACAAAATTTCATGCTAATTCTTTCCAAATAGTTTCAGATTTCCTGTTAACAAACAAGTAAACAGACAACTGGAATCGAGAAAAAAAAAAACATAACCCCTATCCAACTGTGATTAATCAACCCTTCTGGTCGAGGCAGATGACTGCCCACCCAGAGCCAGGTGCTGCTCGAGGGTTTTGGCACTGTTAAAATGTTTTTTTTTTCTCTTCACTGTTGCCCTGTGCTTGCTTTTGGGGGAGATTTTGGTTCACAGGAACAGACAATATCTGCTGGGTTTCTATAAAGCTCCCTGAGATAACTTATGTTATAATTTTACACAATACAAATACAATTGAATTGAATTCAATAATTAATAACTGAATAATAAACTGAATAATTATGACTCAGAAATGTTATGATAGAAACATTTCATGTTTATCGTAAACATAAGTTGTAAACAGTGTAGATGTTCCCCATATTCCCTGCACTTTCATGACCCCCAGAGCAGGAACCCTATTGCTTTCGTTGACCCCATGATGTTCCCTATAGTACCAACAATCTGGCTCAAACTGGTGCTTTTTCAATTGAAAATTGTTTTTCTATTAAAATCTTTTCAAAGTTCCTTTTAAGGAGAAAGGCACCAGTTGTTATTGAGGATACAGGTTGTATCGGGGATGTACCTGGCTGCCGTTGACTGGCACGTTGAGTGACAGAATTGTTGCATCACGTCTCTCCTGCTTCTCTCAGGGCTTTGGCCAGAGGAGTGGTATGAAGGAGTGTGTGAGATCGCTACCAAGTCTCCCCTCCTCACCTTCCCAAGTGGGGAGCCTCTTCGCTCAGAACTGCAGTACAACTCTGCTTTGAAAAATGACACAGTCACTCCGGTACAGTGTTTTGTTTTGTTTTGTTTGCAATAGTGAAAAGACCTTGTTATCACTGTGATCAATTTTCACTGAAATGTTCTATGCCAGATAGCCCATTGCAGCCTCTTTAATGGTAGAGGAAACCCTGAAATAAGCTGACACACACTCGCAGTAACCTTTAGGTTTTCAATTTCTGTCCTCAAGGCGGAGTTGAGCGAGCTGCGCTCCACCATCATCAATCTCCTTGACCCATCCCCCGAAGGCTCTGCCCTCATTAACAAGCTGGACTTTGCCATGTCCACATACCTGCTCTCTGTCTACAGATTGGAATACATGAGGTCAGCTTCATTTTCATTATTAATTTTTAGTAACCACAGACTTTCCTGAAAACGTTGCATAAAGTGGAATGCCCTAACTCCATTCTTACTGCAGTCAGTGAGGTCAGATTATGCAAGTTTCAATTTGCGTCTTTCTTCTTCCCCTCTTTCAGGATGCTGCGATCAAATGATGCTGACAGGTTCCAGGTCATGTTTCGATATTTTGAGGACAAAGCCATCCAGAAGGACAAATCCGGTGAGGGCTTGACTCTCAAAACTATACACATATAAATACATCTTGTATAATCTGTTGTATTAAGTCTCATTCTCCCCTCTCAGGTATGATGCAGTGTGTTATTTGTGTTGGCGATAAGGTGTTTGATGTTTTCCTGCAAATGATGGCTGAGAAGGTAGGCCCCATTTCAGGGTAAATAAGTCACACATGTACAGTTAGTTCAGCTCACCACCTTGTCCTCATCGGTTTTAAATGCAATGTTTAAAGGTATATTTCTCATGTTTTTAGCCCAAGACCAAAGAGCATGAGGAAGAATTGGAGCGACATGCCCAGTTTTTATTGGTCAACTTTAATCACACACACAAGAGGATCCGCAGAGTGGCGGACAAATACCTTTCTGGCTTGGCTGAGACGTAAGTGTTAATCCAGCAACCTTGCCGTATATATTGTCATCTACGAATTGATCCATCCATTTATCTATTGTGTGTGCGCGTGTGCCATTATGTTTTCCGTGGTCTCTCCTTTACCAGCTTCCCCCATCTGCTTTGGAGCGGTCGTGTGTTGAAGACCATGTTGGATATCCTGCAGACACTCTCTCTGTCTCTGAGTGCTGTACGTATCAGAAACGTTCCGGTGTTAACAACACAGAAGCAGAATAACACAGAAATAGCAGTATGAGCTTGAGTGTGAAATTGGTATTTTGAATCTCAAAAAAAAAAAAAATTGATGTGGGATGAGTGAAAAAGGTCCCTGCTGGTACAACCTCTAATCAAAACGCCAAAAGTGCAAACCTATTACATTATATGTGATATTATTTTTTTTTTTTTTAGACAAAGTGCAAAGTATTTGGGAGACTTAAAAACTGACCCTGAATTCCTTTTCCACTTGTTCAGGACATCCACAAGGATCAGCCTTACTACGACATCCCAGACACCCCACACAGGATCACTGTTCCTGACACTTACGAGGCCAGAGAGGTGAGGCTGGCTCGCCATTACACTCGTGACCACTAGAGGGGGACAGAGTATTGACTTTACATATTACAGTTGCCCCTTTTTCTTGCTCAGCCTTATTTGGTTTATGTAATCTGTTGTTCTCAGTTATTCATTTATCCTGTATGGGTGATTATTCAATTTGATGTTTTTGAAACACATGATTTCTTTACCTGACCAAGTGCCTTATATGGGTTGCTGTGAAAGTTACTGACAAAAAGTAGCTATAATCCTATCAGTTTGTGTGAGGATAAATTTCATTAAAACCATATCAGTGCTTTGTTTTTGTGATTAAAAAAATATTAAATTCTGATCCCCTTATTCTCCTCTTAGAGCATAGTAAAAGACTTTGCTGCTCGCTGTGGTGAGATCCTGAAAGAAGCAATGAAATGGGCCCCTTCTGTCACCAAGTCCCACCTACAGGTCAGTTTCTTGAACTTCATGTTGCGTCAAAGACAGGACAGATGTGTTCCTGTGCAGCAGACAGACAAAAAGATTTGTGGAGTCTAGGAGAAGAGGGACTAAGTGTGTGCACATCAAGCAGAAACTTCTCAGGTGCGAGACCCCCCCAAAAAAAATGCAACCTAGAGAAAATAAAAGGATAGAGGCTGCACGCTGCATTGAAATCGCGATAAATTCTAATTTTATTTGCTTACATGGGCAGTGTTTTGATCAACAAACCTGAGGAAGATCTTGTTGAGCAAAACACTTCCCATGCTCACGTAAGCTAATAATATTGTTATTTATAGGAGTCTAATAAACAGCTAACAGAGAGTCAACTAAAGGGGCTGAAAATAATTACAGTTACTGTTACTCTTCGGGGAATTTTCAAAATCTTAACAAAAGTAATTTGTACTGAAAGTAGGTCTAACTAGTCCTTGATTGCAATAGAAATAGTAACCTAACACTCCAAATTAATTTACTGCCATTTGTGTAGTTTTTATTTTAAATTATGTATGTATAGTATATGTCATAATTTGGCCCTATCTCTCTTTCTCTGTCTTTCTCTACCTTTATCTCTCTGTTCATTTGTCTTATCTGTGTGTGTGTGTGTGTGTGTGTGTGTGTGTGTGTGTGTGTGTGTGTGTGTGTGTGTGTTTGTTGTGCAGGAGTACTTGAACAAGCATCAGAACTGGGTGTCAGGACTGTCCCAGCACACAGGCCTGGCCATGGCCACAGAGAGCATCTTGCACTTCGCTGGCTACAACAGACAAAGTACCACACTGGGCGTGAGTCTCACACACACACACACACACACACACACACACACACACACACACACACACACACAAAGCTTGTCTGCACACACACACGCTGTCTGATCACCACAGTATTGTTGCCCAGTGACGGTTAGATTGCCAAGTTTATCCAATGACAGATTAAAAGCAGATCAAAATGAAATGTCTAAACACTGGCTACCTTTTACAAGACTGATGACTAAAAGGAAAATCTTTCAAAGACTTAAATCTAGAGAAAAAGTCAATTCATCACCCAAAATACTGAATTATTACATACAGTTTGGAGACATTTTGGCATTCGACTCTACTTAACATTGAATCATTAAAACATTTCTGACATCTATTTGTAAAATGAAGAGACAACAAAGAAGGCAAAATATCTGCTGTTGCATTCATATCCAAAGGTTTATAAAACTTTTTTTCCCTAGTAAGGACAGTTATGCAGTCCCTGTAATGCTGAGCAAGTGCCTCCGCTGCTGGTTTACGTTTTTAAAGTGATGCAGCACTTTTGTAACACATTTGATCATTCTGCACACTTCAACACAAAAATAGTTGACCTGCTGCTGACCTCACAGGGTAGCTGAGTCCTCGCCGTTGGAGATTTGATGCTTATTAACATTTGTCCGACATTGGTATCTTGTTAACATAACAACAAATGTGCCATTTAGTTGCTTCGTCAAAGCCACGCAGTTTTGTTAACACTTAAAGTAGTGTCTTGTATCTTTTATGTGCTTATACGTATGTTTTATTATGTGTTTCATACTGTATGTATTCTGTAGCTCTGTAAACACTGGGACGGACTCGAGTTGTTTACAGCCCCGTGTGTCTCTGTGTGCATGCGTACTAGTCTATGTGACATTATTTTGCTTGCTGTGCATTTCCTATGTGTTCTTGGGCTTGCATTCTGCTATATCCGTCTTTTCATTTGCTTCATTTGTTGTATTTTGTCTTTATTAAACTGCAACGAACTACCTACCTGGTTGCTTGGCTGGTTTACGGATTTGCTGGTTACCTGGTTACTTACCTGCAATGGACTGGTGGGTTGGTTGGCTGGTTGCCCATTTGGCTAACTGGTTATGCTGGCGTCCTCCGCCCTGTGGCCAACCGTAGGCTGCTTTCCCTCAGGTTGGTCTGAACACCAAATACAGCGAGTCAGACATGATACCTTCAGCACAGAACAGCAGATAGAGTTACAGTACACCCACCTTTCTTACTTCCCTGGCTTGTTGCTCCGTGGCTCGGCCCTAAGTGCCCCTTGTGTTCTCCACCAGACCACCCAGCTGACGGAGAGACCCGCGTGTGTGAAGAAGGACTACTCCAACTTCATGGCCTCACTCAACCTGCGGAACCGCTACACTGGAGAGGTGACGTCTCTTCTTGAATATTACAGGGCATCCGCAGGCCGCTGAAAAGCTTTGAAATGGCCTAAACTCAGTTTGACAAATATCAGGCCATAAAAGTCATCAAATAGTCTTTAATTGGAATTTATGGTGTCTTAACTTCAACAGACATTTTATCTAATTTAGTTTATTCTTGATTCCTTTTCATCAAAACTAGTTATGTTCTTCTGAATTTCAGTCAACAGTTCTGATGTTATAAAACTCTAAGCTTACTATGGAACCTTATACAGCCTTTATACTTACCTGCTGTACCTACCTGCTGAGGAAATGCCTATTGTAGATGAACTCAGCTCATCTTATACCTGTCATACTGACATAATTACAGAGAGAAATCCTTGTACTTGCCTGTCAACTTACCTTTAATAGCACTGACATAATTAATAGCATCTAACCTAAAGCAAAGCATTATAATAACTGTCCATAGCATCATGTAGTTAATACCTTATTAATAACCATATTCCTACCTAAAACTTACCTATTACAGGATCAAACATAGAAATATATGACTTACCTTTATATTTACCTACCCTAAAATATGTCAGTTTTGCAGTTCTTTACAATTCAAACAAATTTAATATGGATAACATAGTGGGCTATAAGGCACCAAAATAAAATTGAAGAACCCTGTTGGCCATTATTGTTGGTAATACTGAACATCTGTCCAGCTTCAAAATACTGTTTTATGTCATTTCCAACATTGCCTTTGAGCAAATATCACCCTATGGTCTCCAACAGGAATAAGGAAGCTATACCTTTGTCTAACTTAGATGCACGTTGTGAATATGGCTTTTGTGTGTGCGTGCATGTTGTGTGTGCTGTCTAGGTGGCCGGCATGATCCAGTTCTCCGAGGCAACCCACAGTCAGTCGGACCTGAGCAAGCTGATGGTCCGGCAGATGACCGACGCTCTGGACAGAAAAGACCCAGAGGCTTTCACCCAGGCTATGTTCAAGATGGCTGCCCTGCTTATCACCACCAAAAGTCAGTACATTTTGAAATGTAGCACTGATTGGAGCTGTGAAATAATGTTTTTTTTTTTGTTGTTGTTGTTGTTTTTTGTTTTTTGGTTATAAATCAGTGTGATTTGGCTTATACCTTTTTTTCAAACCTCTCCCTTTTGGGGTGCTCCAGTGGCTCACTGCGTAGAGTGCGTACTATGTCATCCCAAGGCTAAGCTGTAGTAGCCTGGGTTTGAATCTGGCCCAGATCCTTTGCTGCATGTCATCCAATCTCTCAGCCCTTTATCTCTTTCTTATTTCTTTCCTGTATCTCCACTGTCACTGTCTTATAAAGCAGAAATGCCCTAAAAAACACCTCTCTTTTTTCTGTCTTGTTTGCCTTCAGACTGTGATCCTCAGCTGCTGCACCATCTGTGCTGGTCTCCTCTGAAGATGTTTACTGAACACGGTATGGAGACTGCGATCGCCTGCTGGGAGTGGCTCCTGGCCGCACACAACGGAGTGGAAGTGCCAGTATGCATATTTTCATATATATGTATATTTGACATTCTATGTATTACATTTTTTAAAATAAATAGTATCTGCAACAGAGACATAGCACAATGCCTTACTCAAATGTGTATTTTTAACTTCTCTCTCTCTCCAGTTCATGCGTGAGATGGCCGGGGCTTGGCAGATGACAGTGGAGCTGAAGATGGGTTTGTTCTCGGAGGCCAAGGTCGAGGCCGACCCCCTGGCCGCCTCGGAGGAGAGCCAGCCTGTGCCCTGTCCACCTGACGTCACTCCTCACTTCCTCTGGATAGAGGTCAGTCTCTCAGTCTAGTTGATCTGTGGTGCAAAATCATCATTAAGCACTATAGAACACTGAAGCTGCCCGAGGCAAATCTGCATGTTGCCTAACTTCAGTACCCAGAAATTATGTAATGTGATGGCAACAAGCTGCACACTCATGTTTACCAGTCCGGCTGGTTTGTGATTGCATTATACCAAAGAGACAAGAGAGCCAAAAGATCAGAGAAAACTGGACAGTCATGACAGTTTGTATTTTGCTCCCACATTTCAGTTCATTACTGCTTGTGGACAGAGACGTGACCATAAAAAACAGACCAGAATTTTTAAAAATGTAGATATTTTTTTGTGTAATCAAGGTGAATCTATACAGTCTCTGTTACTGGTGATGGGATGTTCTTTTCAATTGCAGCATCGCTTTGTAATTAAGGCTTCCTGTTCTACAGATGATGTATAAATTTTTTTAACACATAAAAATAGATTTGTGGCACAGAATCTTCAAATTTAATAATGAAGTAGTTATGATAAAGATATGTACTGGAAGCTTTATATTTTATGTTTGAACAGTAAACTTCTTACCACAGTCTGCACCACCATCTGCTCAGCTGTGATCCACTAGTCTCCCAGTTCACATGCTGTACAAAGTGTTGTAAACAATGATGCCTGCTGGAGTCCATGAATGATAACAGTTTTTAAATGAACTCAAGTGCTTTGAACTGCAGTATGTGTTCTCTTTTATGCATAAAAGCCAGCATTTACACCAATCACCCATATATCTGTGATGAGCCACTATCTGAAAGTATTATTGGTCAGACAGTATATCAGTTGGATTGTAAACTTAGACTAGGCATTACAGGAGACCAAAGCTATGAAATGATAACCTCTCTCTGTCTCCTTTCATCCATTCTCTTCCTTGCCTTCCTCCACAGTTCCTGGTGCAGAGGTTTGAGATAGCAAAGTACAGCAGTGCTGACCAGGTGGAGGTATTCACTGCTATTCTGCAGAGGTCACTGTCTCTGAGCGTCGGAGGAGCCAAGAGCAGCCTGAACAGGCATGTGGGTGCCATAGGACCAAGATTCAGGTACCGTTTCTCATTATTCCAGCAGACGAGTGGTTGTTGTAATTGAGAAATTTCTTCGTTTTGATGATTATTTTTTCAAAACTTTGCTTTGTTCCAGACTTCTGACTCTGGGTCTGACTCTTCTGCATGCTGATGTGGTGACAAATGCCACCATCAGAAACGTGCTGCGGGAGAAAATCTACTCCACAGCCTTTGACTACTTTAGGTATGAATAATTCAAATAACCGTTTCTGTGAGAATAAAACCTGTCTCCGTGTTCATCAGTCCACTAACTTCATTGTCATCTCTCCTTTATTTTTATGTAGTGTGGCTCCTAAATTCCCTACTCAGACAGAGAAGAGGCTGAGAGAAGACATCAGCATAATGATCAAGTTCTATGCCAGCCTGCTGTCTGACAAGAAATATCTGGCTGCCAACCAGCTGGTTCCTCCAGGTAACAGTGAAGAACCCATTTTAAGAGCTAATTTAAGAATTAAGATGGATTTTCCCAGTTTTCAAGGGTCACAGTTTTAGAGAGAGGGAGATTACAAAGAGGAAAATGTTTCTTATTTTCCTCCCATGGCCCATTTTCTGTGTTTGTGATTATATTCTTTGTTATTTAAGTAATCTAGGGCATATTCTGTAATCTAGGACAACAAAATCAATCCAGGGGTCTAAGTTTACCATCTATGACATAATGCCAATGCACAGAGCGGAGCTGTTCCAGTGACAGTGAAGTGAAAATTGATTTTTTTTTTTTTTTTTTTTTTTTTGAGAGGCGGCAGGAACAGAGTTTTTACATACCAATGGTCATTTTAGTATTTTAGTGATGTCATCATGGGTTTCATCACAGTGACCTTTGCATCACATAGCAGGGAGACCTAGTGGTTGGAGGGAGTTTCATGATTATAAAATATGACAATTATATAATTTTCAAATAATTCTCAGTGTGACATTACAGATTAGGGAGTGGGTCAAATTCCACTCTCCTGTTTCCATGGGAGAAGGTAGTTAGTATTGATTAATGTTAATTAATTAACTGCCCTCAGGCCTTTAGAAGTTCATCTTTGAATAAACAAGTTTCCCAGCTACAAACCAGTGAAGCCCCGCAACCCATGCCATAAACAGTTTGACTACAATGGTGATATCTGGGGCCGCTTGCATATAACATCTTAAGTGAGTTTTACCTTATTTTATGCGTCAAGTGTCCTTTTACCGTAAGTTAGCTGCATAAAATCACTTGAGGTAAAATCTTAAGTGGAAACTGAAATAATGCTTAAGGGCAAATCATTATGTTTCATCACTTACATTTTGACACTTGCAAAAACACCTTAAGGGGAGTATGGAAGGGAAATAGCTTAAGTAGAACTCCCTCAATTAAGCCACACGGGACGTAAAAATCTTTTAAATATGATGGCTGCATTTGTGGACATTCAGGAGAACAATGAAGAACAACAAGTTTCATGGAGGAATTTCAGGAATTTCTCTGCCATTATAGTTTCGTGCAACACACTTAAGTACACCCCTTAGTTGAAGTGATTTATCTCCTTCAGAGTTTAACTTGAGATGAATACTGAGGATGCTATGTGACAGCAGCCCCTGGTCCTTGCTTGTTAAGATATTGATAGATTGATGATGTAATTGTCGAATGAACTGCAGACCCTCAGGACATGTCGGTGAACAGCCTGTCTGTAGTCACGGTGACAGACAGCCGGAGCAGTCTTGATGCGGCGGTGGGCCAGAGGCAGCAGGTGGCTCAGGGATGGATCAACACCTACCCTCTGTCCTCTGGGATGTCCACCATATCTAAGAAATCAGGTGAACACACACACTTACATACGCTACGCTGGATTTCAATATGTTCTGTGCAGGCAGTTGGAGTGAAACTTCGCTCCATCCTCTTGCTATACATACATTAAATATTTGTTATAGGAATGTAGTTTGCTGTACCACGATGTATTATTGATGCATTGCGCTGTGCTGTTTCAGGACTGTCAAAGAAAAGCAACAGAGGTTCTCAGCTGCACAAGTACTACATGAAACGCAGGACTCTGCTACTGGCCTTACTGGTACATCAGCTGTTTATAAATATACTGTAATGCACGCAAATGTGTAGCTGCCTTTGGCCAATAATTGACAAGCCACATTTTTGATGAGCAGCTGTGGCCAAGGAGATCATAACTATCGCCTTAATCATGGCTGCTGTTGTCTTTTTTTTTTTTTTTTTTTTTATCTTATTCTTATTTTGTTGTAAATTGAATGTTGCCCATGAGCAGTGACAAAAAGCTACTCTGTGTACTGCTACCTTTAGAGGAGCTTCTTAGTAAAACCACTCCCTGTACTGTGTCTCTCCAGGCCAGTGAGATCGAGCGGCTGACGACGTGGTACAACCCGCTGTCCACCCAGGAGCTGGCCATCTCTACTGAGCAGTCAGTGGAGACCAGCATCACCAACTGGAGGTCCAAATTCATCAGTCTGACTGAGAAACAGTGGAAGGACAATGTCAACCTGGCCTGGAGCATAGCCCCTTATCTAGCACTGCAGCTACCAGCCAGGTACCCAGGGGATGGAGTCAAAATCTGTTTAGAGCCCAAATCAATGGTCAGATAAAGATACAAATGAGTCAGATCAATACAAATCAAGTCATACCAAAGATCCAGACCAAAAGATAGAATCAGTGTCTGTCTTTCCAAATGTCAGTATTGTCATAACCCCACAAACTATGCATGCATGCCTTAGACCAGTCAGAAATAAGATGCACCTCTTCAAGTTAAGCCAGAGGCCAACGTTAGGCCAGTGGTGCAGCAGTTGTCTTTCAGAGTTTGAAATTTTTACCCTTAAATGTAGCACCCCCATCAACCCAATTTGTGTAGTGTTTTAAACACCAGAACACAGTGACAGAATCCCCCATGCCTTCTTGGTTCATCAAAATTAGACTGCTCTTATGCTAGATATCACACTGTAGTTTAAAATTTTGACCTTCGATTATAACACCCCAAGTTAGTCCATTTAGTATAAGTTGTTTCACCAGTTTCAACTTAATTATCCTGCCTCTTCAGGCCAGTTAGTGTTGTGTAAACGCCAAAACTCAGAACCAAACACATTACTCCTTCAGGTTTTGTCAGAATCAGTGCATTGGTTCCTGAGAGTTCCATGTTTTAGTTTAAAGTTTTGACTTTTAATTATTGAGGCTTGTCAGGCTCATTTATGACCGGACACACAAGTTCATTGTGTTGGGGGACAATTATAAAGTTTTAAAGTTTATTAAGGATCAGCAGTGATGTATATATGTTATTCACAAGCCCAGCCTTTACATTTGGTAGTGCTAGGGAGAGAATGGATGGTGATGAACCAGGTGGAGAAAAATATATCTTTGAAAATGTTTAGATTGGTGGGGAAAAAAGTGAAGTGAACATCCAGTATAGCCACAAGACCGAGAGAAGTCTGTAAAAATAAAATCCTAGAGCTCTACACAGAGGTTTTCTCACAATTTGTTAGTTTGTCAGTCTGTCCCGTACTTATTACTGATGCATCTAATAGATTTTTTTTAAAATTATTTTTCTTACAGGTTTAAAAACACAGAGGCCATTGTGTCAGAGGTGACTCGGCTGGTTCGTATGGATCCAGCTGCTGTGTGTGATGTACCTGAGGCTGTAAAGGTGAGGGCCTCTGCCTACTGGACATTTATTTCATAATGATAGGACTGGTTTTAACTTGCACTGTAATTTTATTTGGACTGGTTTTAACTTTTATTGTAATTTTAGTAGAAACAGAAAATAATATCACGTGGGCAGGGATACATTCAAGTTGAGTAGGGTTGAGGGCATGGTATCCTATAAAAAAAAAGGAAGGCTGTTTTAAATCCTTTAATTGCTAATGAGTTTTGAATGGGCATTAATCAGTTAATCATCAGTCATTAACTGACAAAACTGAAAAAGTGAACATTGCCTAAGAGTCCTTTTGCTAGCAAGTCCAAACACTTGAGTAGTTGTGTGATAGGGTGCCAACTCTTTTATTCACCAATAATGTGAGATTTTATTTATATCACATGATACATAGATGAAAGCCAAACCCTGGTCTCTCATTCTGCTCTCACATTTTTTTCTTATTCAGTTTTTTATCATGCCTGCTGGCTCAGTCTGCTCTTGTTCCTCCAGACTTAGTATAGTAGTAGACTTATACATACTGAGATGGATGCCATAAATTTGATGTGATGTGACACTCCCAGCTCTTTGTAATCAATTTATATCGGGCCTTTTCAATCAGTTTTAGATGTTTTACCAGTGCAGTTTTATTTTAAAGGCACACACTTGGCATCCCTGCACAGACAACTATGGTTTCATTTAGGCTTGCAGTCAAAATTTATAAGTTATTAACATAGTCATACATCAGACACCTGACTTTTGAACTTTATGTTTCTACACTTTCATAGAACTGTGAATCTGTTTCAGGATTTATGCTTCAGTTGCAACAAAAGTTAATGAGAACTTACTATCGAGTTTCTGTGGTTATAACCTCTCTGCCTGCTGAGAAATGGTTGTGTTGTTGAAGTAATCTCTCCCTGAAGCTTTCTCTAGTCCGCTTGATTTAGTTCTACCTGGCTTGACTCCTAATCAGCCTCGTATCTGTCTGCCTATCTGAGGGACAGAAAGAACAAGGGAGGCAGGGTGCAGCTCTCCCTGGAGGCCACAGTGATTTACATGATGATCTTCCCTGACATCTCATAGTTGTTTATTCCAGTCACTTTAGTAGCTAATGAACACAGCCTCCTCCAGGGGCTTGTTAGCTCAAAGCCATGCCAGGGGTCATGACCTAGAGTCAGGTTACTGTCATACTTGATGTGGAAATATGGATCTGTGATTCACACTACAATTGACCATACTGGTGTTTTTGTATGGTTTAGCCCAGTTACCGCACATAACATATACCTGACACTACTACAAACCATCTTTTCAAATCATGCCATCTTTAATTTTACAACTAAAATTCAAATTTTGAGGTGACCAATGTGACAAACATGTCCAATGTGGCAAACCTACCTTTAAAATTCACTGGTGGTCTGACTAATATTTATGCCATTTGAATGGACAAATGGACATTTGACTGTGGTGTGTAAAACATTTTCTTTCTAGCAGAAACATACATTCTGTTGTAGGATTCCAACAGTAATATTGATGCATTGATGTGCAGTCAATAAATTGGACACATACCAAACACATATCCTGTTTGGTAGTTAGCCAGACAAGGTATCATAACTTTTGTATAGCAGGAAGAAGGCAAATCCATCTAATGCTTTTCGTGATGCATTTTTTATTATTGGATTTTCCATCCAAATAGTGCATGACTTATAGATTCCTGGATGTTGCAGCTTCTCACCGGCATTTGAATGTGCCATAAGACTGTAGTCTTTTCAAATCATTGTGGGCATTGAACTTTGACAAAAATAAACTGGTGGGATGTAAAGTGTGATGTATGTTCAGTATCTCAGACAAGTTTCAAGTCTCTCCAAGTTCATTTTCATATCATCCTGAAAGGAAATTCCTGCTTTGAATAAGAAGAAAAATTCAGACACCTAAAACAATGCATTATGCTTTAGAAGAAGGTCAGAAGTCATGTAAACTACACAGGAAGTAATATAAACTGGATAAAACATGCAAAAACAGCAGTCTGGTCCTTTCATTTCTCTTGGTGACTCTAATTTTTCCTTTCTTGCTGTTTCTTCAGTTCTTAGTGACGTGGCACACAATTGATGCTGACTCTCCAGAGCTGAGTCATATCCTGTGCTGGGCGCCAGCTGATCCGCCGACAGGACTGTCCTACTTCTCCTCCATGTACCCTCCTCACCCCCTCACAGCACAATACGGGGTCAAAGTGCTGCGCTCCTTTCCTCCCGTATGCACACACATGCAGACACAAACACAGTCAGCTGTTGTGTTTGACTTGGCCTTTTTACTTTTGTGCCCCGCACGGCAAATTGAACATGATGTCTTTAGTGATAAATTACTGTAGCCAGCATAACTGACAGCAGCATTGCTCTGTCTGTTGATTGTAATGAACTGTTCATATTACACTGTAGTGCTTCATCACCTCCTCATGTGTTTTTTGTTTATCCGAAGACATTTATTCCACCTCACAACTATGATGATGATGATGATGATGATATTGCAGATATTGCAGCTGCCACAGGTTCATTTTGATTCACTGAGGCATTGTGGTTTACTGACTATACTGACAGTGATATGAGGTTGTTTTGACTGCCGTTGACAAAATGTGCTTACTGTAAGTTCCTTTGGACAAAATGGCATAATGTAATGTAACTGTGACACAGGTGTTATGACTTTTAAAAAATGCACAGATTGGTCTTAGTTTAACACCAAGATTACAAACTTTGAGATACCACAGTTTACAGGGCCGGTCCAGTTCTGTTCAAACTGGGAGAGCGATGCATCTTGTTTCAGATTGGTCTGTCAAGCTCCTGGATCATTTGTGGGAGAATTTTTTTTAACTACAACGTTACAATGATGATACATTACTGTGTCAAACATTTGAGATTATTTTCTGTTTTCCCCAGTAACACATTTCCCTCCACTCTTTCTAGGATGCCATTCTGTTTTACATCCCTCAGATCGTCCAGGCGCTCCGTTACGACAAGGTAAAATTGATTGATGATTCAGTACACTGCACTGAAAGCCAAGATATCTCCAGATTAGTAAGTATTGCAACTCTTATCCTCTCGTCCTCTCCATCCCATTATGATCTGATGTAGATGGGTTATGTGAGAGAGTACATCCTGTGGGCCGCTCAGAAGTCTCAGCTGTTGGCCCACCAGTTCATCTGGAACATGAAGACCAACATTTTCATGGACGAGGAGGGACACCAGAAAGACCGTGAGATATCTGTCTCTCTTGCACACATACACACACACATACACACATATACAAGCGTGTACAAATATACAAAACCATGATGCTGTCTCCCCCTGTAGCTGACATCGGGGAGCTTCTGGAGCAGATGGTGGAGGAGATCACTGGCTCTCTGTCTGGACCAGCAAAGGACTTCTACCAGAGAGAGTTTGACTTCTTCAACAAAATCACCAATGTGTCCGCCATCATCAAGTACGAGCACACTTTACTCAGTCATCTCCCCTTCTCCCTGTCTCTCTTAATCCTCCCTTTTCTTCTCTTCCTCTCTCTTGTCAATCATCCTCATTTAATGTGATGATTGAGTACAATCATGAACTGATGAAAGAAGAGAGAACAAATGAAGCTTGGAATTGTCTGTCAAACTCTGCCTCAGAGTAACACTACAGTATAACTTTTCTCTTATTTGAACATCATACTTAATAAACCTCTAGGTAAACAAGGTGTTGATGTGGTGTTAACCAATTCCCACCGCCCTTCTTCTCCTTCCACCCTCAGTAATCTGTTCCCTAAGTCCCGTTGTTGTTCATTTGTTTGGCCATTGGTTGCTGTAATGTCGCTTTGATTATCCACTGGTCTGGAAGACATTGTGTGTTGTGCTGTGTCTCCTTCTGTCCCTGAGCTCCTGTCCACCAGTGTGGGCGCTTCACAGCTCAAGAGTAGTTTTCTGACAAGGCCTGTTAGCACTCAGTCTCACAGGGAGAGCTTTCTCCCTCCACTAGAAGCTCAGAAAATTCCCCTCTTGCCTCACAAGTTTGCTAATTGCAACTATCCAGGGAAGAAATGTCTTCAAACAAACCATCCCCTGGCTTCTCCTTCTTCCCCCAGTGACTCCCCTCTGTGCGTAACAGCCGGTTTCCACGGCCACGCGGGATATGAAATCACTCATTGTGATAGCTATGCATGCCACAGAGAGCCACGGAGGTGTGGAAGCTCTGAACTTACGTTGCTTTTGTTTGCCTTCATCAGACCTTTCCCTAAGGGCGATGAGAGGAAGAGGGCCTGCCTGCAAGCCATGTCAGAGATCAAGGTGCAGCCTGGCTGTTACCTTCCCAGTAACCCCGAGGCCATAGTCCTGGATATAGATTACAAATCTGGGACCCCCATGCAGAGGTAGGGCTTGGCACCTCTCCGATAGCATTATTCACAGTTAAAGGAGCGGCTCACCCAAAATAAAATAAATTTTCCCACTTACTTCTAGTATGATCTATGACAGTTTATGTGTGATTTGGAGAGGTTTCCAGTCTCCTGTGGCTTCAAACCCTCAAAAATTCACACGTGGAAAAACTCAACACCACCAGCTCTTTCCAAAAAAGAATGATTATCTGGATGGGTAGATTACACCAGGGGTAAATGGGGAAAATACCTATTTTTATATGTTGGGTGAGCTGTTCCTATTACACAACTGACATATAATGACAATGGGCACTTAAAAAAAAAAAAACCCTATTCTATCACTTTGTGCCTCTATCCAGTGCTGCTAAAGCTCCTTACCTGGCCAAATTCAAAGTGAGGAGGTGTGGAGTCAGTGAGCTGGAAAAAGAAGGTACCGTCAGTGTTGAAACTACAAAAATATCAGCACTTCTCCAATTGTTATGCAGGCAAACAATGTGTCATGATGTTTTCATCTCAGGTCTGCAGTGTCGCTCAGATTCTCTGGATGAGGCGAAGAGCGAAGAGGAGGCCAAGAGGATCTGCTGGCAGGCAGCCATCTTTAAAGTGGGAGACGACTGCAGACAGGTCTCACGTAGTTTCTCACTTTTCATCTTTCATTTATCTCTCTGCTCAGTTTGTCCTCATCTTCTTCCACCCATCTGGCCAAAGACTTGAAGAGATTTTCCTCTGTCTTTATTTCCTATCATTTACTTGTATTAATTTCAGTTTTTGCTCATTTTTGTCCCCCAGGATATGCTGGCTCTCCAGATCATTGGCCTGTTTAAGAACATCTTCCAGCTGGTGGGCCTGGACCTCTATGTGTTTCCCTACAGGGTGGTTGCCACCGCCCCTGGGGTGAGGACATATAAAACCATTAAATATCTTCCCCTAGATCACTTCGAGGGGAAGATTAGGGGAGATTAGGGGAAGATTAGTGGGAAATCTGTTTTTGATTTCCCACTAAGATGATAAAACACCAAGTCTAATTTCTCCCTGAAATCTAACCCATTCTTGTTCTTTGCTGTATTTGCTGTTCTTTGGCCACAGTGTGGCGTAATTGAGTGCATCCCAGACTGCAAATCTCGTGACCAGCTGGGGCGGCAGACAGATTTTGGCATGTACGATTATTTCAGAAACCAATATGGAGACGAGTCCACGTTGGCTTTCCAGAAGGTAAACGCCATAGTATCTGACAACCTTCTACATGCTCCTGTTGTCTGATCTTTGATTCACATGTTTGTCTGTTTTAGTCTGACATATCTGTTATAATCTGTTTTGATTAGATTAGCTTTGATTTAATTTCATTAACTTGATTTGATTAGAGCTAATAATTTCCCAGGCAGCACCCACTCTATTCCTGGCTGGCCTGAGAGAAGTTTCCCTCTCTTTAGGATTCTTCCAAAATGTCTTCGATTTATTTTCCCTTTTATCTTTTGAGGTTCATTTCTTTTTTCGTTTTTTTTCCTACAACGCCTGTTCAGGTCATGGTTGTTTTGCTTTCAGAAAACTCTGGGCCTGTGATTAAAGGCTTTAAATAAACTTGAACTTGCTCACTCAATCATCAGTCAGTCATTCACACCAGCGCATTTACACCAAAGCTGTGAAATGAAACCACATTTCTCAGTGCTTACTGTGGCTAACGGTTTAATCTCACATTCGTTCTGATGCTCTCTCCCTCTAGGCACGATACAACTTCATCCGCAGCATGGCAGCTTACAGCCTGCTGCTGTTTCTGCTGCAGATCAAAGACAGACACAACGGCAACATCATGCTGGACAGCCAGGGCCACCTCATCCACATCGGTGTGTGAGCATGTGTGGCTGTGATTTGAATAACTGACAACACAACAATTTGACCTGATACTGGATCAGTAAAGAAATGCACAAAAAATCCACTAAGCTCGTGTGTCTGCCACCAGATTTTGGATTCATGTTTGAAAGTTCTCCCGGTGGAAACCTCGGCTGGGAGCCGGACATCAAGCTGACAGATGAGATGGTGATGATCATGGGTGGCAAGATGGAGGCTACGCCCTTCAAATGGTTCATGGAGATGTGTGTTAGGGGATACCTGGCTGTCAGGTGAGTGTGAGGCACTGTGTTCACTGTATGGTTAAAGCTAACATCCGTAATGTTTTTTTAATGAGTGTGTTATTACTTGTGTGAATCTTTTGAGTATCAGCGGTCGACTTCAATTCAGGACTCAGGAGCTTGTGAATCATTTGATTGAGGGATAATTTTCCTGTTTGGAACGATTCAGTCTGACTGGAGCTTATAAACCGTGATTCAAGTCAACAAGTTAATTTAGTTCTTTTAGCCAAAATTTTATATCCTTGAAACAAACACGTGCAATAATGTAAGATTATCGTTGTCCCTCTGAAATGTTAAAAGAAAATCTGAAAAATTAAAAAAAAAAAAAAGCATTTCATACGGGGTGCACAACACTTTATTAATGCAATGATTAAATGTAAAATTATGAAGATGCTGTATTATAATTTCCTCTTGTTAATTAGGCCCTACATGGACGCGGTGGTCTCACTGGTCACCCTCATGCTGGACACCGGACTTCCCTGCTTCAGAGGACAGACCATCAAATTGCTCAAGTGAGTCGGGCGCATGGCTGTCTGCGTGTGCGTGTGTGTGTGTGTGTTGGTGTGCACGTGTGAAAATGAAAAACCAGTTCACATGTAATTCACTGTTGTCCCTGCCGGTCTTGTTTGCCACCTCCAGGCAGCGATTCAACCCGAGTGTGAGTGAGAAGGAGGCAGCCGCCTTCATCATCAAAGTCATCCAGAACTGTTTCCTCAGCAACAGGTCAGTGCAACACACACACACACACACACACACACACACACTCTCTCTCTCTCCATGTTCGATTTACTCAGCTGCACATTTGCATACTTATTCCTCTTTCACTCGTTTTTAGAAAGCAGCATCTGTATCTGACTGGTTGCTCGTTTTTTGTTTTACAGGAGCAGAACCTATGACATGATCCAGTATTACCAAAACCAGATCCCATATTAAACTTCTGTGCCTACGTATGTGCATATTGGCTGGTGTGTGTGTGTGAGTGTGTGTGTGTGTTTTAATGTTCAAGGTTGCATTTGCAGCTTTCTGTTATTGCTAATTGCTGGATGTTGATCATAGTGTTTGCTTTGGCTTCTTGTTTCCCCTTCCATTCACGGTTTCTTTTAGTATTAGCTGTATGGTCTTATATTTATTATGTTATGTTGAAAGAAATGTTGTAATTATTAATATTATTACACTATTGCACTGGCATCTTGACTTTTGTGCACTTGGAGAAAAACAGCAACTCTTAGTAATCTGCACGTTCCATAAATAAATACTTTACGAGTTTGTGCCAAGTTTTTTAACTGATTTGTAATGTTGGTGAATGTGCACTCTGAAAGCTGTTGATTTTAGACGGGGTTGACAATATGTATTGTATGTTCTTAGATTTCATTGGATACTTGAAGTAGCCGATGTCGACTGGTTTCAGTTCTGACCAATGTGGCCTATTCTGTGATCTTGTACTTGACTGTACTACTGTGCTTCACTTTTAAATGGACCAATCACAGCTCTTTGATCCGTGGCATGGTACTCGTCAACTGCTTGTATTTAACAGTGAACACTGACCGCATTGACATGGGTTACACTGTCCGTTTTGGTGATGTCGGTTTCCACGGGTGGAGTTACCAAAGGAGAAAATATGATGCACACAAATTCTGGGATCCACTTGGGCTGAGTTTTCTATATTTAGCATTGCCAAAGGGGGGGAGGGAAGCGGGTGCACATGAATCACTTTTCTATTTTCTGCGGTTATCAGTAAGGCACAGCTTTAGAATCAGACAGGGACGGAAAGATAAAGTGCGTGCAATATGGGTTTTGGCAAAAGTTACTTAAGTAATCCAAAACGCAGTGTCCCATGTCCATATGGTCAGCTCAAGCCCTTATGTAATGTTACTGATTGTAAAGATTCTGCCTCTTTGTATATTTATAACCATGACCCATTTTCTGTCTCCTTTTCTATCTTCATGCCTTTTGAATGAGAATGTCTAGGATATGAAATCAAAGATAAATAAATCTCTATTAAGTTAAGGGCACTGTGTCTTATTGTTTACTGCTCACTTATGTCTGAGTATAAAATCACGCTGAATGAATAAGCGCACAGAAATTATTTTTCTTTGGTTTTATTTACCTTTTAGAGGAAAGAACACTGTGCATCAAATTGCCTTTATGTGTAAAGGAAAACAAAGCACAAATAATACTGATAATAATAATGAAGTAAATAAGTTACTGAAAAACATTTGTATATCTATAATCAACACAGCCAGTCTTTTTAATTTGGGCTGTAAATAGCCTACAGAAAAACCAAGTTTATGTTAGGTGTTTAGTCTCCAGAAATGCAGCAGGGCTCATATTTAGAAAGATCTGTTCAACTAAATTGTTAATTTAGCTGTCGATACCAAACATTTAACAGGTGCTACAGTAGATAGTTAGGTATAGACACTTTTTTAAACTCTTGTTTTTATTTTAACTAAAAGCAGTTACACTCTCTAGACCGAAAAGTGCTTTCATAACACAATGCAGCTGGATACAGCTTAAATTAAAATGCTTTTGAATTCAGAGATAAAACTTATTTAATGCATGTAAAATAAACACTTTCAGATTCACTTTTGCCAAATCATTAACAGTCAGTGGGTTAATAACATCTGCCAAATGGGTTCAAAAAAGAAATGTTATTGTTAACTGTTTGCTTGGCTTCATGTCGTTCGCTGGCTTTGCAGTCTTGGTATGTATTATAACTTATAGATACTTTTATCAGTTTCTGCCCACTCTACATGTTATCATTGCTTTGCACTTTCTCCTGCACTGTTAAGAGGAGAGGAACAAGACTGTATGAGGTGAGGAGGAACCAGCTGGCCAAATATTCTGCTACATGTTTATTTGCTTTAAAATGCAGTTTACTGGCTGCCTTCATTGGGACTGGTTTTAGGGAGATGCTTAACTTTTTAGTTTTTCGCCTTTGCTTTTTGTTTCTTTATTTTTCTTACTTGTTACTGTGGTATGAATATAAAGCAGGTTAACAGCAGGGCCATGCATGAGGACAGAAGGTGATTATGCACAGGTAAAGAGGAATAACTACAGCCAAAGAAAATAGCAAGAATAATTCTGACAATAATTATCTGTTTTCTATGTGGGTAGCTACAGTTTGGCTTCATACAGTTAGTCAGCTGACAGTTGTAGCACCTATTACACTTACAGGAATTCCCTTTTTTCTCTAAATTTCACCATTGCTCGGAACTTGCAACATGTTTTCCTTCATTGTTAATGCGAGGGAATAGTCCTACAGTTTTTCACCAAGTGTTTGAATCTTGTCACTGACACATGCATAACAACAAAAGTTGTTTAAAAAAAAAAAGACCAACTGTATGCCCCCTTCATTTCTGAAATAATAGCTCCATTCCTTCCTCTATGGTTGTCTCATGGAAAATCTGGAGGGGAATTTGAGCATTTGATAACCCCGGTGACCCCTCTACCCCCCCTTCCCAGGGCAAAACAAACATTTACATCAGATTATGTGTACTGGTAATTGTTGACCATGTCCAAGCTTGTTTCTCCTCATTGCTTTCACCTTTTGCATTTACTCCCACTCACTCCACCAGGGGGCAGCAAGCACTGACAAGTTTCTTTCCATCTTTCTGCTGCATGCCAGGCATTAGTTAGCACATCCTCAGCTGTGATTCATACAGAGAAAATGTCCCTAAATATCTGGAAAATCAAGTTGGCTGCTTCAGTATTCTTCATCATGAATTAACGACAAGTCTCCAAGGTAGAAAGATCTTAAAAGACTGAAGTGAATCATTGACATATTTTGGAAACAGGGCTGGCACATTCATTTTTAATAGTGTCACACCACTACTTCATGTATTTGCCCTGCCGTTAATGAGAATTATACTCAAAAGAAAGTGAAGACCCAAGGCATTCACACACCTTTCGAAACCAGGGGTCCAGAAAGACGCAATAGCTTTCTCTGCTTTTGAAGACGAAACATCTTGCGACTTTACTTTGACTGGAGACTAACATGTGCTTGCCTTTTTTCCTGTGGGCCTGAGATGCAGGGTTGAAACTGAGTCCTGTATTTGAAATTAAGAACAATCTTGTCCAACAGATTAAGAAATGCATGAACTCTTGAAATGGGAATAAAACAGTGTTATGTCAAAGGTGCTGGAATGTCACCTGAGTTAAGTTAGGTGGCATTCCAGGGGGTAAGTTTCACCTCAGTTTCATAAGTGTGTTAAGCTGTGGTGTGTTGCAGCACCTGGGAGTGGTGTGCTACTATACATTTTACACTGAGACTTACAGTAATACATAAGAAAACTGAAATTCCCAGAGGAAGAAGTAACAAATTACATTTACGCATGTCGCTGTAATTGAGTGGCTTTTTGTATATTTTTTTAGTCAGTGATTTTACTTTTACTCACTGGTTCTACTTTGTTGGTTCAATTTCTTAACATTTCAAAATTTCCAATAAAAGGTGCGCAATGAAAAAAATTCAGACTGGTCAAAGTGGGATAAACTTGGAAAAAAGGGGAATAAAATCAGTGCATTGGTGTAGCAATGAGAACTATGTAGCCTCAACCCTCATTTTATGTGCTTAGTCCACATTTGTCAGTTGAGTCCTCACTTCAATCAACCCTCAGCAATTTTGTGCAATGCACCTTTAAAATAATCTAGTTTGAGGCATGTTCTCTCCTCCTTTTATAACTGCATGGAAAAGATCACAGCTAACACAGTTACTGGTCTGAATAAATAACTCCGCCACTTTTACTCCCTGTACATTTTAAAAGAACAACTTTTTACTTTTACCTCAGTAGCATTTTGCAGCAGAACTTCTACTGAAGCAAAATATCAGCAAAGTAACAGTACTTCTACTTGAGTAGCAATTAGACTGGAAGGCACATTGATCACGGCATGACCGTATAGCCATAAATATATTGTACAAGAACATTTCCTCAATAATTGCTGAGCAGTTTTAAGGAAACTCTGTATCCTCTCGTTGGAAAGAGGAAAATGCAGCTGGGGATTATTTTTTCTTGCTCTGCCTTCTCACCAGTTTGCATGAATTATTCATTCCACTTCAGAAATTGAGCAACTTCAGTGCAGCATCCATGTCAAAGAAGTTGAGAAGGACTGTTGGGTGTGACAGCATGAGAGGGAGCACCCTCAGGAAAGAGCCGAGGCAGCTCAAGTGCTGGAGGCCACACTCCTGTGACTCAAACAATGACTAACAGAGTGAACGAGCGAGAGAGCGAAAGACAGAGATCCCATGATAGCCGATACTGCAGGGCTGCTCGTGCTGCTTTACGCACTCACAGCTGATATCCTGCTGGCTCCGATTAATATAGGTTTTGTTTAAGAAAATAGTGCCTGTAGTTGTTTACGCGTGGATTCGAGGTACTACATTTGGTTAATATTTCATTGCTTACAGATGTCCAGAGGGGGCACACCTTGATGTATTTTTGATGAGATCAGATCACTCACTGGGAAAGTCTGTCATGACTACTCCCCGTGGTCCTCAAGGTCTACTGATCTAATCCCTGCAGCATCATGAAGATTTTCAAATTCAAGATGTGTGATATATACAGGCTGCAAATCCAACCCGCTGAATGAGGCCTGTTTTGTTTTGGAAAGGCCTAAAGCCACGTGGTGACATGTCACTTCAAAGCCAAGGTGGGCGCACGATCCATGGATGATCGTATAAATCGGGCAGTATTTTCAGGGTGAGGTCGCTGTGGGAGCTATGACACTGGGAACATGGCATTAGAAAATGGTGCATGTTCCTTGTAAAAATGAATCAAATCATATGTAGTCAGCAGTTCAATAAAATATTTCAGAGTTAGGTTCAGTTAATTTGCACAACTTTCAAAAGGAGAGAGGGAAAAGAATAAAAGTTGTGCAAGCAAGGCAAAAAAAGCTGCATGATCACATTGTCAAAAAGACATGACAAGGTGGTAAAAACTGGATGAAAAAAAGACAATAATTCAAGCTAAAATTGACCTGAGGTGGAGAATGAAGAGGATGACACAGGTAAAGTTAATATAGAGTGTGTGTGGAAGAGAAAGTGTATCTGCAATGACAGAAAAAGAGATCATACACAATCTCAACCACCCGTCTCTATCCAGATACAAACTATGATTTCGATAAACATTCCAGAGCTGCAATGTGTGGACTTTTCTTGAAGCCTGCTCCAATAATTTTTCTTGTGAGCTGCTGCCACTGTCCACTGTCAGCCTGTCACTTCTCGGAGGGTATCATTAGAAAATCATGAGACGATGAGTCTGACAGCCTTCAGGAGTAACTGTCAGCGAATCCTGCATTTCACACTAAACACAAATGTGTATTGATAGCGGGAGCATAGGGAAGTGCGTGTTGTGTGTGTGTGGTGTTTGGTTGATGCAAAGAAAAACAATCCACATCATAAGAGGTGATTCACATGTTTCAGTTTTTTTTTTTTTTTTTTTTTTGTGGAATCAAGTATTTAATATATTGAAACAAGGCAGAATAAGGTTAATCAGCCCACTAGGATCAAGAAAATATACCTGATTAATTCAAGAAAAAGCTGCAAACAAGTTGATTATCTTTGGAAACAAGTGGGATTATCTCATCCCACTGGCATATTTTTTCACTTGTTTTCAGAAAAAACAAATTTTTAGCACTCAATGTGATGAGAGTAAATGCCTTGTTAAGATGGATAACTTTGCAGTGGGTGCGGGGGTGTGGTTGTGGAGGTGGGAGCAGATATTTGAAACCTCTCAAACTATAGAAACTGTCTCACTCAGTCAGACAATAGGATATACAAACTTTTAATCAACCGCAGGAGACAAAACATACAGCCTCTGGCTTTTCTCTTTGTATGCAAACTGAGATATTTGTTTTTGTTCATGCAGATGCAGTGCACACCTAATTTATCAACGGGTAGGCAGTAGGCAGCCTTCAGCCTCTGATTGGCCTCTCTGTATCTCTCTGCATCTATCTCTGTGTATCTCTTTTCATCGCATGTATTGAAGTGAAGGGCCGTCTTGTGACGCGTATATGTTCCCTGAAATGGGGCAGCCGTGGCCCTTATGCCAACCATGTGGTGCTCAATAATTAACTCTTCTCTGAGCCATTCCAGCCGTTAAAGCTGTAAGGAGTGAAGCTGAGTAGAAAGGGCTATTTGTCCAAAGGCCAGCGCAGACAGTCAGGCCTATTGATGAGATGCTGGAGCTAATCAGGAATAGCGGCCGCCTTGCACTGAATAGCAGCGTTTATGTTTTCTTTCTTTCTTTTTCTTTTTTTTTTTTAAAGGAGAGGGAAAACCAGTTCCACACAGAAGTTGGGCTGTCTCCCTCGCCACTGTTGCCATAATCAAACCAGCTCAATTTTGCCTCAGTTTGGCAACCTTTGAATCTTGACTCATCTGTGTTGCTGTTTGGATTTGCCATCAGAGATTAGTATTCAGGGCAGGGTTGACATTTGGAGTGTTGCCACAGCTCTAAGGCTCTGTTCACATTAGCGTCTTGGTCCTTGAAAACCCAGATTATGAAGTGGACTTGATCATGTCCTGTGTCTGCACACACACACACACACACACACACACACACACACACACACACACTTAGAGGATTGATTTATGAACAGGCAACAGGACTCGCTTCTGTTTTTTTCTGCTTTTTTCCAATTGCCACTGTTATTATTGGTTTGGAGTCAATGCTTTTAGCTTCATTCAACACTACTTATCCCTCCTTTCAAACCCAGCAGCCTGTTTTTTTTTTTCAGCTAAAACTGCAAATACTTTATTGTTTCATTTATTTCTCTCTCATATTTTGGGTGCTTTCACTGGTTCAGAACCTTCAGATTAATTTTTTTTCATCACCCGACCAAGTTGGTCCACAATCTGCCATAACTTGTTTCGAACCAGTCTTCTTCTTTTTCGTTTTTACTTATCTGTTTCTAGTGAAACACTCAAGGAGTGTTGTGAAGTTTTATCACTGCATGTCTGCTTCTGCTGGTCAAGTCCCGTTCCTGTCTAACTACACATCCACACACAACCAGGCTCATCTGCATAATGACGAGAGTGAGCTCAGCTTCTTGCCACGTGTTTCCAGCAGGACTTGGTTTACTGCTAGTTGTTGCTGTGGTTAAGAATCAGGCTCGGTGTGAACTTGATGCAGTTTGCATGTGGGCTGGAGGGCATCCTGGGCTCTACTGGCTGCTACTGTTGTTTCTGCTATCTGATGGTGGGACGACTTAATGGACGGGTGGGAGCCACAGGCCTAACCAACATGCCCACACTGTTTACCTGGAGGCTAAAGGCCAACAAACACAGACAAAGACATTTACACACACAAATATGCGTGCCACATGCACAGAGAGACACACACCCAATACTTACACAAAGTAATCCCCAGAATGCAAATGGCCGGGGTGTAATGTTTCACCATAGTTTTGTTTGTGACTCAGGTTTTAGGCCACATTCGGTTTGTATCACTGTTTACCTTGAAGAAATATAAAAAATTAAGAAAATGGCAAGTTGTTTTGATTTTATACATACACCAAGAACTCAACACAAAAAGTTGAATGGGGCTTTTAGTAGTTTTCTGTGATGTTTGTGCAACATATCAGAAAGCAACGGACAAGTTAGTTATTACACCTAAAGGTATTAATGAAAAGCAGGGATGAGTTTTCTACATTACCAATGTGTTCAGTGTAATTTCACATCAGGGCCAAAAAAAAAAAAAAAAAAAAAAAAAAATGATGTGCCAGAACTGCTATACTCCTAGCCTATGGTAAAATAAGCCAATGGTAACCAGAGGACATAAGGGTAAAGTAGAGTTGTAGAGTTTCAAAACCTTTCTTGGCTGTATTGGTGCAACAAACAGATGTTTTCATCAGGCTCCTCGATGGCCACCTGAAAGAAAAGAAGAAAAACTTTCCCTGCCCTTTGTGAGGACTTGTCAAGGCACTCTGGGGCCAAAACTCTCTCTCTCTCTCTCTCTCCCTCTCCCTCTCTCTCTCTCTCACTCTCTCCCTCTGTGCCCACGTGTTATATGCCATTGGTCTGGATTGCTGAATGGGCCCCTGTGTTCGCCCTCTCCTTATCGTGTGACCTTTGATCTGTTTGGACAGCGTGACCGATGGAGGCTGCAGGGAGAGGAGCGCAGAGAGACACACAAGTCAGAGAAGAGTAAACTGTAGAGAAACTCTTGCTACAATTCAATATCAAAGACACTGTATAAAATGCTTGGGTTAGAAATACACCCTTGGCATGTAATGAATGAAATGCAAATGTACTTGTGAGTACCAACGTAATTCACTTTTTTATGGACAAAGTGAAGATCAATCAGCCAAGCCATTATAACACCGAAGATTGTGAGCAGACTCTTATCCTCATGACAAGGTATCCTGTTCAGCACCGTACTGACTTCAAACTGCTAGTCTCCAGCTCACAAATCACAGCATGACCTTACCTCTCTACACGAGTGATGTGCCACACCCCTGAAAGTCAACTCACATGCTGATATCATAGGATGCAAACTTACTTGTCACTCCCACAATGACAAAAAAAAAAATCTTGGCTAGCAGCAGTGCTTTCTCTTACACGGCTCCATCTCTACAGAGCATCTTGGCAACAGTCCCCGCTCTTGAATCGAGGTTAAAAATAACATATTCAGCCTCGCCTACCTGCCCTCTTAACCCTCTGTGGTTGTTCCTCTCTGTGTGTCCTCCAGATCATTTCCCAGAAGCCCCTGTCCTCTGCCACTCTTTGATCCCTGTTACCTGTCCTGCCCTTCACCCAGCCCCGGCCCTCTTTCTCCCTATGGACTTAACAAGCCCCGACTTTTTCATCACTGCATTGACTTTGTGGACTTCTGCTGTAACTGACCCGTTATCTAGATCCAGCCCAACACTGCAGCATAAAAACTTAACTGTCTGCACAGTGTATTCTCAGATTTAGAAAACACTGTCTCTTCTGCTCATCTTTTATTATTTTACACACTCTTGGCACCGAGCCTAAATAAGCACATGCCTTAACTGACTTAAGTGGCATGTAAACACTCTCTCAGTCTTTTAATTTGTTTATCAGGGACAATGCAAATTGAAACACACAATACATGCATACAGGGTTAGGCTTTTCAATCTTTTTATCCACCTTTTTTCCTTCATATATTTTATGTTTTGGTAAGTGTTATCCTCAGCGTGAACAAATTTGAAAATCTTCTCAAACATATTTTCTCAAAAAATGTGTTTAAAGTTTCTTGCTGATATTTCTATGTGAATTGCATTTGAAACATATTTGATTTGATTTGGAAGAAAGAAAAATATGAATAGAAACAGCTGCAGTATAATACATCAGCACCACGGGCCGTTCGCGCTGGGCTTTGGCACACTGAAGTTCTCCTACGGCTCACTCTGTGGAGACACAGCCTTGCAGCGATGTGTTTGTCCAGCAGAGGGCTGAGCACCAACAAACTGCAGGAGCATCAGCACAGAAACCTTGAATCCCAAACCCCAGGCTGAAAGAGGTTCATATTAATTTCATGAACCTGTCATTTTTTCTCAGTCCTACTTGTTTTCTCAGTGTAGTTTAGCATTCAACTGAGCATCACCAGCCAATCCAGCAACCATGTCAAATAACGTAGAAACAGAAAAGTATTTTTTTTTTCCTATTGCAGACAAATTGTCGTGAAATTGAGTGAATTTCTTCCTAAAACCTGTTTTCTCCACATAGCTGATGCAGTGTAATTTAGCACTGTCCATGGCAACCAAGCAACAATAAAAACCTCTGCCACTCTCTCAACCGCCATGACCGCTGTTGTCACGGAGACCCATTCAGATGCCCGGTGGTGACCCCTGACCTGAGGGGAGGCTGGTGAATGTAGCTGAAAGGGGCGGCTGGGCCGGGGCATCTGGGGTATCATCTGGCGCCTAACAAAGCCCCTCGCCAGCTGGGGAGGAGGGCAGGAGATAGAGAGAGGGAGCTGGAGAAAAGGGGCACAGAGGAGAGGGGAGCGGAGAAAAAGAGAGAGCGCCCTTTTCTTCTTGCCCTCTTCAGAGAGAGTGGCCATTGACACTGTGCATCTCATTAAAATGTGTGCCCCCCCTCCTCCTCCTGCTCCTGCTCCTCTCTCCCAAGCACAGGCCTAGGCAGCTGCCTGTCCCGCTCCAGCCATTCAAGCTCAAGTGCAGTCCATTGCAGGAGAGAGAGAGCGAGAGAGAAAAAAGACAGACAGAAAGAAGGAGGGGGGTGCAGAGGCCCTGCACATATGCCACCACCACTGGGACCAGAGAGCCTGCACTGGGAAACACAAGGCTGTGCTGCTGTGTCTTCAAATACTTTTTTTTTTCTTTTTCACAATTTAAAAGGATAATGAAGACAGTGCTGATTGGGGAGGCAATGTGCACTGACCCAAACAGCTTCTTGCTATTTTAAATAGGTTGTTAAAATGAGGCATCACAACTGCAAATGACTTCTTCTGCTTGTGTTTGTGTTTTCTGTAAAAAAAAAAAAAAAGAGTATGTTCAGCAACGTAACATGCATCCTGAGTCAGCCACTTCTTTTTTTGTGCCCAGCTGTCTGCTTTTGTTTGTATGCATGCGTCTGTGTGTATGATTTGCATGTAGTTAGACCACGAGCGGTGTGATGTCACACAGGCGCCAGACATGGCCCCGTCCATGTGTAGCTGGACAGCGGGATAAAACATGCAAACAGCTGCCGGGTGGCAACACGCGTAATCACAGACAGCAAACAATGACACACACACACCCCTGAGTACCCCCACCTCTGGTGTCCCTTCGCCCCTGAAGGACATTGTGGATATGAGCAGGGCTCACTAAGGGTCATGGTCATGCAGCGTGTGTGTGTCTGTGTATGTGTGTTTCTGTGTGTGTGTGATGCTAAGAGAGCACAGCAGGACTGCTGTCAAAACAGAAAATCTGCCATGGGGTGCAAAAGGTGGGGGGTCTCTAGCAGAGGAGGGGGGGAAATGACTAAAAGTAGGGGTGGGGCTTAAACTGGGAGTGGCTATGCTAATGAGGCGGTGATACTTGCCTTATGCTGCAGGTGGTGCAGATTGAGAGAGAGTCATAAGCACACACACCTTTATATGTTCACATACATGCAAATATATGTTTGCTTTGAGGAATAGTACAGTCACTGAAAACAACAGGTGTCACATGTGTGAGGAAATCAGCCTCATCCCTCCTCCGTCCTTCTTTCACTGAGTTTGTCATTTTTCGTAGTTTTTGGGTTCCCAAAATCAAAGGTGCAGAGACACAGCCCCTTGTCCCCCCCACCTCTCCTCTCTCTGTCATCTCCGTTGATGAATGGGGCTTTGCGTGTGGATTTTAATTACTGCTCTGTCGAGGTGGGAATTGGCCATGCATTAAATTGGAATGAGACACATTTTTCCCCTCAGCAGGGGAGGCAGGAGAGTGGAGGGGCTGAGGTAAAAGGAGAAAGTGGTTACTGTATATTAATTGAACCATCCAGTGGCAAAAACTTCTCACGTAATTGTGCAGGGCGAGGAATAAAGGAGTCTGGGTGAAAAAAAGCAAACTTTTTTCTTTCTTTCTTTCTTTCTTTTTAAAAAATTGGCAAATCAAGATGGGAAACGTACAGAAATTTACAGAGCGGTTCCTCTGCTTTGTTCTATAGGAATTTATTTGTTGTGAGTGAAGCGGAGAGCCGGTCCCATACAGGCAGGGCGCTGCTGGACGCCCAGCATGGTTGGTAAGGGTAGATGCAGCAATGATGAGGGTCTATGTATGTCAATTACCTCTGATTAAAAAGGACATCACATATAGGTCAAATTCCATTATACAGTCTGTCAGTGCAGCTCAGCAGCATCCAAGGAGTTCAGTTCACACAAATAGAGGAGGGCTGGTGTTGCAGACATGGTGCTCAGTAGTCCAAGGAGCAGTTGGTCTGCTTATTGAAACCTAATGGTCTACCAATCTATTTTGTCTGGGTTTTTTTCTTTTCTCAGTTTCAGGAAGTGAAAGAGCACCAAGCTTGCTTTTCTTTACCTCTGGCAGCACATAAACCGCCTGGGCTCTGGGAAAAGAGTCTGCGGTATGGAGTCTTTTAATGGCAACTCTGCAGTTAACCCTATAAAGTCATTTGTATCATATATGATACACATTTTCAATTCCGTTTTTCATTTTCTGTTTAATCAATACTTGACCAAAATACTGTTATATACCTTTGAACACTTCCCCTGTTCACCCTGGACCATACCATTGGCACTTCAAGTACATATCATATATCATACACCAGAAAGGTCGTGTAATAACATATTTTTTGAATTTTTTTTTATATATGTATTTTGTTATAGGACTAAATAAAGGGTTCAATTAAAAAAAAATGGAATTTTCTGCCAATTCTTTCATAGTTCAGGCTTTATAGGGTTTAGTCTTCATTTTGACTAAAATAGAGGTAAAGGTAGTGATTGAGTTTATTTTGAGAGCTCAAATGCGACACGAATAAGAATATGATGCTCAAAGGGCTGTTAAAATTATTTCTTATGCTGTACATTTCAGCCATTTTACATAGATACTGGATCTTACCTTAATTTTAAGAGGATTCAGACAATATATTTAATTATTTATTCTACAAATCAGATGCACATCACCTACACTATTGTCCTGCCAGCTATTTACTACACCCCACCTGCAGACTGATGTGTGCCATGTATTTGTTGTATTGATATCAGCAGGTTTGTGATCACTGAGCTACACATACATAGCCTGGTGAAAAATTAGATGCACTGAGAGATTTGGGGGGAGATTTTTCCTGTCATTTGTGAGTTAAAGGTTAAAGGGATACCTGCTGAACATGATCTTAAGAGCACTCCATCAGTGAATTGCCCATTTCCCAATCTGACCAGTCTGTGATGCCAAAGGAAACCAGAAGGCAGAGAGAGAAAGACACACACACAATCAAATGCTGGTCAGTTCCATTTGCTGTCACTGCTGCTTAGGAGATAATTTGCATTTTCCTCTTAAGTTTCAGTAAATCACTTCCTGTAAGCACACAAGTTTCCCCATCAGTGGTCATCTGCAACACTTTAGTTTCATTTGAGCCCAAAATGCAGATCTACAGGGTTTCAGTTGCAAGGGATGAGATGCCCCTCTCTATTGCAGTCCCATTTTGTGATTTAGGCTGATCAGGCGCGTATTTTTACATAAAAATCTTGCATAGCCATTTTAAGCAATGAATATGCAGTTACATTGTGACAGCAGACAACCATGCTGAAGCTATACTGAAGCTTTCTGTATTGTTTCACTGTAGCTGAAAGTGAAATTTAAGCATCTCAGTGTCTTTCACATCGCAGAGTACATAGCACAGCAAGGAGAGTTGGTCTTTAGTGTCAAATTTGTGCAGGAACGACTAGAGCTTTTGTTTTTGATTAGAAGTGATTATATCACTCCTGATCCAGAATCCCAGTGCAATCTCAATCAAGGGTGTGAATTCAAAGGAACAAGGAAACTGTTTCTATAAATAGTGCAGACATCAGAGCACACTGATGACCTCAGACTGAGAGTGATGGATATTGGGAGTGTGCAACTCAATAGGATCATGTGTTCAGCAAAAGGTTAGACTTTGAAGTTCAAATCTCATGTGTGCACATCCCTGTGTATTCACAACAGTCCATGTGTATCTTACTGTAAGTATCTGAAAAATTATGGAGATGAGTGTAAAATTCAATTACGCTGGTATTTTTGGTTGTTTGCTGCCTTTCAATGAGGCCATGACCTGAAGTATTTCCTAATCAGCTTGTTTTGCTTTAAGTCTTTCAGAGGACTCCCATCCAGATGCTTGTTCACTTGGTAGAGCGAGGAGATGAGCGCCTCAAGTTGACTGTGGTTCTGGGCATATGTGACCATCACATGATCGCACTGGAGGTTACAGAAGTCACAGCGCGGGGTCATCTGTAGTCAGCTGACAGGCAAAGCCCAATCTCTGATAACAACCCAGACGGGCAAAGGACAGGAAGAGCATGACCTGGCAAACAACACGTGACTCCCCAAAAGATCTTTGTTTGTTTGTCCTTGTCTTTCTCGCTTGTTCTGTCAAACTCTGTCGCTCTACTTCATAGTCTAGTTTATGATGCTGCATCTCATGAGCACTAGTCAGCTGAGCACTTTGCTTTTCTCCCACTGTTTTGAAGTTGAATGCTCCACAGAGTTCCCGTGAATTATTGATTAGTTGTTGTTGGGGTGATTCTAAGGGATTGGTTGATCGGATTATGAGGGAATTATGAGATAGTGGTGACATTTTTGCCGTCCCACATAGAAAAATTAGGACTCATAAGGAGTCGGTGCTGATGACATGTGCCCCTGTGGCTCAGCAGGTAGAGTGTGTACCACATGTAGTGGCACTGCTGCAGCGGCCCAGGTCCTGTTCCAGCACGGGTCCTTTGCTGCGCGTCATCCTGTCTTTCCTGTCTCTCTAGATAGATACAGACACTTTTGAACAGGTTTATGAGTGCACAAACTCTCCAATCAACACACCAAAAAATAAATAAACACAGTAACTCTGTTTGATTGCTTTTGTTAATTTTTGCTTCACTTGGCTTATAAAATCCACCAATATTCTGTTAAAATATAGATTTGTCATGTATAAAATTATGTTAATGCATCGTACCTCGCTCTCTAGAGATCTTCTCTCCTTCAGACATAACATACATACCTGTTTTTAAAGATGCACAATGCAAACTTGCCAAGATCAAATTGAATTGAGGACCATTTAGACCCAAATTACAAATCTGTAACAGGTTTGAACTTGTTGTTTGAGACAACCTGGTTATCTCTCTGATAAATTACATGCTTATTCTATTTTTTTTTTTTTTTTCTTAGCTGAGTCTAAATGTTCCTCACTTCAATCGACCCTGGGCAGTTTTGCATAGTGCACCTTTAAATAAGTACCTGTAATGTGATTACTATGTTTTGTAATAACTGTAATGGAATACAGTTTACCAGCTTTTGCAGTCACATTACTCTAATCATGTCTGGTGTAATATTTTATCCTGCAACGGTCTTAACCCCTGCCAAACCTTCCCCCAGATTATGAAAGAAACACACAGTTACAGAGAAACTTATGTGGTCTTTCATTTCCTCAGACAACCTTCTTCCTTCCATTCTCTCTCCTGCCCTCCTGTATGCCTGATTTTTCCTTCTTTTCCTTCCTTTTCTCCACCTTTTTCCCCACTCCCTCCCTCCTTCTTGCCCTCTCTTCCTCAGTCTGTTAATGGAGTGTTGGCAAGGGGCCAGGGGAAGCCTTGCTCTCTAGGTCTTCCCTCCTTGGCAGAACTCCCAGTGTGTGTGTGTGTGTGTGTGTGTGTGTGTGTGTGTGTTTGTGCATCTGTGTGTGTGCATGGAGCGCAGAGCTTTCTCATAATCACCGCCATTCAGCACCTCGCCGGAGTGTGTCCGTGTTTACACGAGAGGGGTCAGGGAGCAGGCAACGACTCTCTCTCTCTCTCTCTCTCTCTCTCTCTCTCTCTCTCTCTCTCTCTCTCTTTCACTCCTTCAAAGTCCCACATGCGCACACAAATGCGCGTGCGTGTGCGCGCGCGCACACACACACACACACACACACACACAAACACAACACAGGTCAAGGGAGCAGTGTGACAGTAGCTCTTCACGTGACCGACACACATGCACATGCCCAAATACATATGGGTGTGTACAGCATGCTGAAAAACATCACCTTATAAGTGGGAAGGACAGAAAATTGATCAGTTCTGAAAGCATTTCATTTATAAATGATGGAGCTATTTAGTGAAGTGGAATTTCAAATATGTGAAATATTGGAGTAGTATCAATTATTCAGTCAAAGAAAATCACATTGAAGAAATCCTTTTACATGTGAATGTGAAACGCACTCAGCCTGTCTGTAATTATGTTGAAATACACGCTGACGTCCCAGTATTATTCCCCTTTTTGTAAATGCCATCTTCTGTCTGCAGTGCCTCAGATAGCGCCATATATGAAAAGTCTCAATATGATGGCTGCGATATATTTACACTACAATAAGTCTTATTTCATTCTCTGATTACTTTGGTGTCTGTGTGAGCTTTCTTTTTTTATTCACTGTTCTTTGTTCACACGTACAAGGACGTTTGATTATATGATTGCATGACTGCAATATGGAGATGGGTAGAATATAAAAAGCAACTTATCACAATGACAGACTTTAATTGAGATTTGACTCTCTGCTGAAACTCTGCTTATCTACACACCAGCTTGTGGCTTTCAGCTGATCAAACCTCAGTGCTCCACATGTGTCCGTGGACAGGTATCGCTGAGCGGTGAACGTTTTGTGCCCCTTTGTTTTGTTAGAAAATGGATTTGAAGTGATGGTCTAGACTCATAGGAAAACACTGAAAGACAGTTTCCTCTGTTGTTCACGGGCAGAGGGGTGTTTGTTAGAGCTCCCGGCTCTCGGTAGGGCAACCTGTGTCACAGGTTTTGATCTGCAATTTCACTTTGCTCACGTTGACAGGCACTGTGAGGAAGTCACTGTCTTTGAAGCCAAGTTACCCCTGGCATGATGGAATGTGGCTCGTTCTCTCTCTCTCTGTCTGTGTCTGTCTCTCTGTTTTCTCTCCCTCTCTGTTATCTGTTATTCTTTTTTCTCTCTAATAGCTACCCTCTGCATTTCTCCCTGCGGGCCTTCGGGCCATTCCCTTTATATTTGCATGTTAGGAGAGGGTGTGTGAGCAGTTCAACTGTCTGTTTGAATCTCAAACAGCCCAGGGATACACCAGTCACCACTAAATGGGAATGTTACTTCTTGGAAAATGATGAAACACCTGTAAGTGCAATGCTGCCTTTGAGGCTGTCCAAACAGAATTACCATGGTGCAACATTAAGGAGCTCATATTTGTGGTCTGCAGAACTTACTTTTTACTTTATTAGCTGCTGCAGGACCTGTGTTGCCTCTTCTCCCCGTCTCTACCTCTGTGTGTGTTTGTGTGCATGTGTGTGGATATGTATAGGCGTTTGTGTGCGTGTGTATGTATGTGAGCGAGCACACACAGCTGAAAGTGAGACATGAGTGACTGTACATCATGTATGTGACTGAAACAGGGAGATAAAGAAATGAGCCAATAGAAAAAGAAATAAAGAGAGAGAGAAAGAGAAGGAGTGTATTATGTTGCGAGCATGCTTACGGGGTAAAAGTGGGCCTTCCATATGCCCCATGCCCCCACCACACACACCCACTCACCATACACACACACACACAGTCTCTTTGCCCTATTCTACCAGCATGCTTACTCCACTGGATTACCATGGCAACCAGCCAGCAGCCCTGCATGTTAAAGAGGAGGATGTCCCAGAGCGGGGAAATGTGAGCGAGAGAGAGGGGGAAAGAGAGAGAGAGAGAGAGAGAGAGAGAGAGAGAGAGAGAGAGAGAGAGAGCAAAGTGGGTCCTCTGTGTTATTAAACAGCAGGGGAAGAGAGTGTATGAGAGAAAGAGGAGAATAAAGACAGAGAGGTGGAGAGAGAGAAAATAATAGGAAGAGTGAAACCTCCAGGTAGAGAAGTGGAAAGAGTGCTGGTTTGCTGTCCAGGGACATTGTTCCATACAGCCGTCCAGTGAAATGAGACCATAAAGAAACATGCATGGATCATTTTGCCCAGAGCTACTTTGGCAATCATAAAACAAATAGCACAAACATCAAGAAAACTAGAAAACACAATAGCTGCAGGATTTTATTTTAATGTGATCTCATTTAACTCAGTATTTTTTTTTTATCCAGGTTTAGTCTGGTTTGATTTGGTGTGAAGTAAACACCGTGAGAGGACAGATCCAACTGTGACACAAGTAGCTTAGACTGAGGACATGTGACCTTCAACCTGAACCCACTTTAGCCCCCAGTTTGCAGGTTTGACAAGGGCCAGGCTGTCTGCACGCTCCTTCCCATTATAGGCTAGGTCCTTTGTAAGCCTACTAGCCGACTCTTGTTTTGGTTAGAAGAGGATTATAGGAAACGGAAACGGTATAAACAAAAACATCTTCATATGCACAAGCACAGTTCTGCTTTATTATAATTTTGTCTTTTTTTCATATCTGTATGTTGGCTTGGTTGGATTTTTTTTTTTTTAGTTTTAGATTTATGAGCAGAATCAGAAATGTTTGGATTTAGTTTGAATGCAATATTGCAGTTGTAGTTTTAGTGTTTAAATTGTGGCACCACTAACCAGTGCAGCAGTATCAGCATCCATAATGTGTGTGCATTGACAGATACTTGCCAATGGAGGGGAATAAAACAAAAAAGCCATGTGTTGATTTCTTTTTTATTTCAGTTAGTTGTGGAGGGAGATTATCTGATATTTATGAACTTTTGCGATTATGTTCAAGTTTTATCATGTTTCTATGTGAAGTAATCTTTGTTTCACACCCTGCATTAATCTTTGCCGCCACCGTGTAATCCAACTGTCTCCTCCCGATAGCTCCAACCCTCACTTCATCCTTCTTTTACACTGATGGCATTTAACCCTCTGAGTGGCCCACTCGTCAGTGAGCTGCTTATACCAACTGGGTCACTTGCACCTAATGAGGAAATGAGATCAACGAAGGGTGATCCAATTCCCTGGGCTTTACATCACTCCCACAACACCTTTTCCATCTTTTATTTGCGTGCACACACACACATAAACACACACTGACACTCCTCTTTCTGTTGTTTCCTTTTTTCCATCTCCTTAGGTATTGATTTATTTCAGGTGTAATGATCAGTGTGATGCAAGCTCCTGAAAATGAGCAATTAGTTAAAGTAACTAGTTACTTTTCTCAAAAGTATTCAAATTACTTTAAAAGTTACTGCACATAAAAGTAATCAGGGAAAGTAATTATTTTGATACTTTTAAATGTCTGCTTCAATTTTCTAATTAATTCACACACAGCTTAATTATTTTAGTGTTGCTGTGGAACAGGGTGGCACAAGACAACCGTCAAATTTTTATCTTTTATCATTTATCATTTATCATTGTACCTATTTATCACTATGATGAAAAGTACAATTAAACACAATAGATGTGTTTTGATAGGCCTATCAGCACTGGGGTCTTCTGCGATCAGCATTGTAGAGGTGTGTAGTTTACAAGGTGCTTCATGAGATTAGAATTACTTTGCTTTCATGTGGAGGAAGATCTCACACCTGCACAAAGACTGCAATTCATCACATCGGCTGAACTGTCACCCATTGTGTGCAGTCTGATGCAAACTGATTGACTCACTCATTGTACCGCCATAATGTCGGGTGACGTTAGATCAGAAACTTGAAAATCCGGGCAATATAGACCGCATTTACCTGTTGTCAAGAGAACACTTAAACGTAACAGAACAGAACTTTAATTGTGTTATTACATTTGAAAAGGTAATTGGTTACATTTGTAGCTACTGCCAAAAGTAGTGGAATTTCAGTAATGTGTTACTTCCAACACTGACTATGATTCAAGTGGAATAAAGGTGTGAAAGTAACTTACATAGATCAGGTTTGTATAAACAACAGTCATCAAATGGTGTGTCATTTCCCAGGAGGTTTTACATAAGGTGCAAAAACACGCTCTCTCCTTCTTCCTTCTTTGCCTCTTAAGAAATAGCAGCATTGAGCTTAGAGCTGGTTTGGTAATTCTCCAAGCAGATTAGGGTGCCTACTGCATGCTTGCAGGGGATTGGGCACACGAGCACAGGGTCTAACAATACAGCAAGATAGATTACCTATCCACTGTGGCACAAGGCTGACCACAACCGCTCTGAAGGTGCACGGGCCCTACATTTACATACAGTATATATGTATGTTCATATGAGCATCTGTAAACACACGTGCCACAGATATACAGCACAAGGCCCTCAACACACACACACATATGCTACTGCACATACCAACACAAACAAACATAAATACACATGTATATACTTCCTGTACACACCAATACCCGAGCACTTGAGCCTGATCATCTGTGTTGATCTCTTTTCTATGTACAGAGGTCAAACTACATTCTATACATTCTTAACAATACATACCATGCACAATAACTGCATGCACTTTCACATGCATGTGTGTATAGACATACGCATGCGAAGGTGTGTGTGCATTTTCAGCATGTATCATGTGATGTACTCTGGTGTGTAACGTATCTTTAAAGATAAAATCCACCCTCAGGTATCTTTACACCGTCATATATCAGAGGTCTGTGATGTTCAGTCCACTGCAGGAGCTTTTTTGTAATGAACTGCAAATGACTTTTTTTTTGTTGTAATCACTTTCCCCAAACCTGCCCTGTCTGCTTCTTGTTTAGTAAGTGATTTCCTACATCTCCCAGAATGCCTTGCAAAACCCCTGAGAAAACACGTATACACTTGTTTCATTCATTTTAAATACTTAGCTGCTTTCTGTTACCACTACAAAGTTACAGTAAAACAATTTTAAAAATGTATTAAAAAACCTTTGTACAATTCCCCCATATTATCAAGAAAAAAAAAAACCTATTCTACCATTTGGAAATTCATCTACATGAATGAATGAAATCCAGAATTTCCCTGGTTGGGATCAATAAAGTATATCTATCTATCTATCTATCTATCTATCTATCTATCTATCTATCTATCTATCTATCTATCTATCTATCTATCTATCTATCTATCTTTTCACATGCATAGAACATTATTTACAGTAAGAAATGAAGACTGACTTTGTTAGACCATTAAATAAATCTTTCAATTCTTCAAATACACATATGTGTATTTGTGTACCTGTGTGTACCTGCCACCGCAAATTTCTAATGCATTGCAGAAACTGCTTCCTCCTGCAAGAAAAGTTAATGGATATGGACTTACAAAACATATGTACGATCTAGAGTATGTTTCTACGTAACATGTACGTGTAGGATAAGAGCCCTCTAAATTTGTTAATTTTGAATAAAGAATTGAATTAGAAGTGAATTTTAATTGCCAGGACAATCGGCTATATAATCAGTTTGGTTCATACATGTATTGTTTATTTGGTTTAGGAATTATCCGCGCTAACTGACATTTTTGCAATGAAGTCCAGCAACCGGATATACAAAAACAACAGGGAAAATGTGCGGACGGCATAAGGTTAATACAGCTGCCCACTTATAGACTGCGAAATGTTCACACAATTCACATACGTACACTAGTTGTTAGCGCTGTACTTGTGAAACCTCTATGTACACGTCCAGATAGAGTGGGTTTGGCCCAGTCTAAGGGCCTGAGGTCCCAGAGGGCCGGCGAGGGTCTCAGGGCCCCAGTGGTTGAGAATAGCTAGGTGATCTATATTCATTGGCCAGCTTTGGAGAGGCCCGCTGTCATGGCCTCCCCACCCCCCATGGCAGGCCAGACCACGGGACCTGTGTGTGCATGTGTGTACGTGCATGTGTGTGTGTGTGTGCTCCTCATGGCACTAATGCAGTCTGACAGAGATGAATGGTCGTGGACCACACGGTTTCAGCAGCGAGGGGTCTACAGAGCATATAGCGGAGGGAGTCATCTGCATAAAAAGGAAAGGAGAGGGGAAATGGAGATCGCAGAGGTGAGGAAAGAGAGAGCGAAGGGACACCAGAGGGGAAAAGAAACATCTACACTGAAGGAATGAAGGAAGGCAGGGATGGAGGATAGGAGGGAGCAGTGAAAGAGGTGGGATGGGATGCGCTTGGAGAGAGAGGAGAGGATGAGGTTGGGAAGCAGAGCAAAGGTATGATCCACACCTCGTAGGCCCTGCATTGGCATCGGGATGAGGTTGGAAGAGATCAAGAAGGATGGAGGATGGCAAAGACAAGAGGATGATTAGAGGATGACAAAACTGAGAGGGGAAAAAGAGAAAAGTATGGAAAGTATGCATAAATAACACTGGATAGATAAGGGGTTGCGGAGTGGAGTGAGAAGGAGTGAGAGAGAGGATACAGGGGAGAAGAGAGAAGGGTTTGAGAAAGGGGGCTGGTCACATTAATGTTAATCATGCAGCCCTGACAGATCCTAATGAAGGTTTCATAGGAAGGGTTATTCATGACTTGTCCCTATGCCCTCAGCATCACATATCCCCATTTGCACTGGGGTGGCATTTGTGACTGAGTGCACAAGTGTTCATCATAGTTTTTGTTTTTGCTTTTTTTTTTTTTTTTTTTTTAATTACCATCTCGCTCCTCTGCCACCTCCATTTCTCAATAGATTGCTCACGCATTTAATTTCCCCCATTAAAAGGGAAATGATTTAATCAAAACTAACATATCAATTATAAAATCAGTGTCAAACATGCCAAGGAGGTTACATTTCCAGATACTAGATGCGCTACATAGGAGGAGCATGCAATAACAGGAGGCCTGAGGGTTCAGGGTTCTTTTAAAATCAGATTACAGCTGGAACGACCTTGTATGTTTGCTGTCATATACAACGAGTGTACAGTATACAGTAGACAAACCCCAACCTTTAGAGATCCACGCTTATTGAATTCAGCCTTTCATGTGAAAACTCTTATTCAGACAGACCTTTTCACAGCATTTACTGAGATCTCTTACTTCTCTATCTTCCCTTCTTGTTTTCTTTGCCTGCAGTTTTTCCAGAGATCCTGAAGGTCTGCAGCATTGTAAGCAGAATACTCCAGGCTCTGTGAAATATCTGTTGTTTTGTACTGAAGGAAGAGAGTTGGGAGCTGAAAAAAAAGACACCCTTGCTTGACCATGGCTGCCATTTGAGCTGATCAGTTCAACAGGATGTACAACATATCTCACATGGAGGAGTGGAGCAGGACATTTAAATTCATCACCTTTATGTAATGCCCATGTATATATGTATACATGTGTGCCCGTATACATTTGTTTGTATAACTTTAAGTGTGTGTGTGTGTGTGTGTGTGTGTGTGTGTGTGTGTGTGTTTATGTTCTCCAGGAGTCTGACAGATTGACCCTCACAAACTGGAAAGTGTTGGTATGTATCCCACACATGTTATGGTCATGATAATGACCACTGCACACACACACACACACACACACACACACACACACACACACACAGTTCATTCTCTTCCTGCAGGGCATCTGCAGTGGCAGCACCGATGTGTTTATGTACAATATATATACCATGCTGGCTCCCATTATGGACCTGTGCTCCTCTTGCCTCCCTCCTCCACTCGTCTCGATTAACGGCACTATCCTGTCAGACTAATGAACAAGGCAGACAGCAGAGGAGAGGAAAGAGCGAGAGAGGGGGGAGGTTATGAAAGAGGCAAAATGAGAGGGAGATTGTAAGATATAAAGAGGGATATTAATAAGGAGGTAGAGTGAGCGGGAGACAGAGAGAACAAGGAAGATACAGAAAAAGGGAGTGGATGCAGAGAATGTCAGTTCGTTCAGTCAACCATCAGTCGCTGCGGTAAGCAGGATCAAGCGACCATGTTGGCAACCCTGAGCTCAAGGGGCTGAGAGGAGACGATGCATGAATGAAACAAGTAAACAACAAATAACAACTTGATGTGTTGGAGGTCTGCACTGTGAAACCTCTGATCAGGAAAGTTAATTTTATTAATTCTATCACAGAGCCTTCTAATAAATGAAATAACACAGAAATTAAACTGCTCCGCACTATGCTTGGAGCCTCCAAGGCTCCCTGGAACTGCTCGCTTGAAGTTTTCCATTAGAAAAAAAAAAAAAAAAAAAAGAGAGAGAAAAGAAAACAAAAAAGCCAGTCAACTGTGATGCTGCAGGTGAAGGATGAGTCATTGACAGTATAGCTAAAACAGAGCCAGACTCCGAGTCATATAATGCCCTCCAACATGTTGAAACAGTCAGCATCTCTGCCACTTCTCACACACACACACACACACACAGGCTCTCTCTAAATTCACCAGAACCTCTTTCATGCAAGAAATGTAAAGCATGCTTTTTTTTAATGTACAATGAAATAGCATACTCTTCTTCTCTGAATTCTTAGTCCTATGAAAAAGCATCTCATTTACTGAAAGGTGTTAGATGAAAATTGGATTATTCCTGCCTTCAGCAAGCCTCTTACAAACCTCACACAGAAGTGTCACTCTCAACACCGCAGTCTCCTCCTTACCTTGTGACAAAATTGTTGAATCTAACGCTGCGGATGTTGTGATCCCGTATTCTGCCTTAAATTAAGGAGAACCACATAAAAGACGATGATGATGACCCTGGTGCACACCGACTCAGTAAATGCCTATTTGTACAGCAAATGAATGCATGTACAATGTCATATTTGAACACTTCAAGAATTAATGTTCATGAATGATGATTGGTAATAATTCTATCAGCTTGTTAATAAATCATTTACTGTCGCTTCTCTGTATGTTGGCTAGATTAGTGGGGGAAATTTGTAGAATGGATGGGGGGGGGGGTGATCGAGGTTGCCATGGCAACATTAATGACACCCACCCCCTCTGTCTATGTGTTGGCCCTTTCCTCAAGACACCATGTAATTGCAGAGCTGCTGCAAAGGTTGGTAGTAGAAACATTTATGTAAGACCCGTGATTTAACCCAGCATATTATTCTGTGTGTGCACTGGTGTTTGATGTTTCAAGCGGAAAATTCCACGCTGAGACACAGTTCACTTTTCTTCTTTTTTTTTTTCCTCTGACAGTTAAGATTTGTGATCATGAGCAAGTTGCTGCTAAAAGCTTGAGATAAAAGAGCCAAGATTCTAATATTTGAAGTTATCATGCCAGAACAAAACCCATAAATCAACCATAAATGGGAACATGGGTGCCTAAGGCATTTTCTGGGTAAATGTGGTCATTATCAAATGCAAGACAGTTGGCACGATTATAAACAAAGTTCATTAGGCTGTAAAAGCTCAAACAAGCATTTTACAGCAAATGCTGCAATGTCAGTCTCCAGATAGAAACCCCCTCAGGTTATTTTCTTTTGGTGCAATCACCGATTGCCAATCCTCGATATAGATAGATGCTAATTTTCCTTCAGATGCACAAAATGATGGAATAATGCATGTAAAAAAGGGACATTCCTGCTTTTAAATATGAAAATTCTGGTTTCATAACAGGAAGGGTTTCAGAAAAAAACATTCAATTTCACAAACAGGAGCAGAACAGATGCACGTGGTCAAAAAAGCTCCTAAAAGAGCGTAATTTAGTTAGGTTTAAGGACCTGCATTTTGTTTCACTTAAGATCTCCATCAAGCTCATCAGGCATGTTCTGACAAAGATCCTGAGTGGACTGAAATGCTCATCCTTCACAGTCCAACTCTTTTGGTCGTGTGCTGACTCCAACTTGTTTTTCCCTATTTGTGTAAAGGGCTGTCACCCCATAGAGCGGGATGTATGTAATCCCTCAAATGACACTAAAACATGAAAATCACTAGAACTGGAGCAACAAGGTTTCAGCATGACAATGGCAATGCATTATTTTGGCGCTATTTTTATGCATGATTCATGTACTTACTTTGATCTGTGTGTTTGTGCTTTCTTCATGCTGAATGTGTGATTACATATTATGCATGAACATGTGGATGTGTCAGTGTGTGTCTGTTACATATTCACATGGTACCACTTTTCTGTCTGCCTGCATATCCTCGGTCTCTCTGCAGGGTGGGAATGCTGACAGGTTAGATATAGCGATGTGGTGAGATGACCAGGCTCACTAGCAGCCAAAATGTATTTTATCTGTGAGCTGCGATGTTGTTTTTTTTTTTACTGCACTATACTTCTCAGCCACATATTGTAGATATCATTGCACCTGTTCCTGGGTGGGTGGATGACAGACCCGGCGGTGCTTGGCCCACATCCTGCGGCCTTCTAACTGGGATGTGATGACTGAGGGGGACTGGAGTGGTGGTGTGGAGAGAGGCTTAGACCCATAGGCTGATTACTGATTACCGCAGTACTGCTGAGTATGCTAAAGCACATAGGCTCAAGGTGGGCTGGGTCACTATGATTAGGGGATGGGAGGAGAGGGAGGGGGGTTTGGTGTGAGGGGAGGAGTGGATAGGAGAGCGAAGGAGGGGACAGGGCCATTGAGACCCCACCAGGGGAAAGAACTGCTGAGCTGCACCAAGAAAAGCCATTACAGCCCAAATCATCCTTCCCTCCTACCCTGTTCCCGACACAGGAAGACCACATGGGTATCTGTCCACTCTCCAGAGGCAACACACTATAGAGAGGAAGTGAATTACCAGACACACAAATGTTATGCCAGTGTTGATGAGACGCGCTTGGAAGATTACGCTTGCATGCAGCCGGAGTTAAAAGTGTCAATCACAGACACAGCGCATTGACCCCTTTAAAATATTGGAAGCCACAGAAGAACCATGTAGCGAAACCTGTCAATATGCACAGGGTCATAGAGTCTACTCTTAAGGGGAAGAAATCTAAGGTGAAAATGTGCTTTCCTCGAGAAAAAATATGAAAAATGCTGAGTTTACCTTAATCCGAGATGTACGTGTGCACAAACACATGCTTGCATTGTGTTGAAGATGATTAAATCTGTTTGTGTGCATGTGTGTACATTTGTATGCGGTGTATGTATGTGTGTTTGTGTGTGTGTGTGTGTTTGCCTGTCCCTCATGGGCAGCCCATGATTTTATTGCCTGTGGACTTATTGCCACAGTGTAACTGTCCAATCGCTTGAGGTGAGGCGATAATGAAGTTGCCTTTTATTGGTTTAACAGTCAAAGTCAAGAGGCCACTTTCCAGCTTCAGGACAAAGATTTTATGTATAGGTGTGTGTATGTGTGTGGGAGTGTATGTGAGTGGCTGAGAGAGAGAGAGCGCAGAAGTGTGTAAATGAATCAGATTATTGCAAAGTAATCAGCTGAAGAGAAAAGGTCACTGAGGCAGGAGTGGCTGATATTTTTCTCTTGTGAAAAATAATGATCAGGAGCGATTCAAATGGAGCTGGCCAGTGATGTCGCATGAAGAAATGCCACAACACAGGATCTTATGACCAGCAGCCACTCTACCACACTTAATCAATAATCATTAACGTTGTAGCTATGTAATGATAATTACATACATAGCACTTTGAAAGCTTCACACTGAGCTGCACAAAGCATAACCTGAATTTTTTGTTCTAATTGATTCCACGGACTCCTTTGTGTGACGCTTTGTGCTAATTCTTTAGAGATGTGTCATCCACACTTCTGGAAAATTGATAGTGCTGCAGAAAAACACTAAATAGACATGCTCCTTGTCTGTTCACCAATAATCTGTATTTTCTGAAATCCTTTCATAGGTTGCAAGCCACAGCATATTTGCCCTCCCACCTGCCATGCACACAGACACACTCAGACGCATGGAGACACAGAAACAGTATCGCTGCCAGGCAGGGTGGAATTACTAGAGATGTGCTTCAACTTGCCCAACCACATTCCCCAGAAACCATGGCAACCTAGCAAGGTATATCTCAAATGTGTGTGGTGTGTTTACTTGTCTTTGAGGGTCTCCGGTGCCCATCGGCAGCATTGGCCTTCACTGCAGCCACTCCATGGCTTTCACAAGCTGAATAGGGTCAAGCTTGCATGTCAATAATCTCCTCTTCTTTTGTGGCTCTCTGGGATCCCTCTAAGAAACCAGGAGGGCATAAAACTCATTCACTGACTCACTCGCTCACTTACTTGCTCATACACACTCACACACAAACACGTACAGCTGCAGAATGTGGTGGTCTCGTGGGAATGGAAGGGTAAGTGCAGTGCAACCTCAGACCAGCTCCTCGCTTGAATGAAGACACATGCATGCACACATACTCATGCATGTAAACACACACACACAGACAGACATAAACACACACTATGGAGGCCCCCAAGTGTGATGCTCTCAAATCCAGCTTGACCATCCAACTGTACCCTTAACCCTTTGTGCTGTGTGTGATGTCAGACGTTTGCAGCAGGATATTTTGGTACCTTGTCGAGGGCGGATTCCTGAGCTGGGCTGCAGGGTGAGGACGGCTAAGGGTCAGTTTACACATATCTTCCTCTCTCTGACTCTTCAATTATTCATACGCTGTAACATCCTCTTCTGCCACCAACCAATCAACATAAGCCAAGAATGAGGAGAGGAGGCTCGGGGGAGGGCATGGAGAAACTTGGGAGTAAAGAAAGCGCTGATGCATCTGTGCGCTCCCAGAGAGACTGCCATTCACTCACTGGGGGCTCCATTATCTTCTGGGGGTATCGCACTCGGAAGTATCTGATTGCACAGTTGCAAACTGTAGACGGTACACATAAGCGTGTACACATGTACAGTCATTACATGCAGCAATTTCACATGCACACACATGCATATACCCACACACACATGCATAAACCCACACAGACACACACATACACCCAAGAAAGCATTCTCTGAACAATACCACTACAATTGCTGTGTAAGCATTAGCATAGTAATGGTGTCTTGAATGCAGGGTTAGGCTCAGCTCTTAGGTTATTACATCCACTCCAAGTGCTATACATGTATAAATGACCCAATTCAGCCACGCTCACATGCTCATTTTATGTGAGTGCAATACAGAATTAACACTTTTGTACGCCGTCTGACCAATGGAAAATGGATTCGATACTCATGTAAGGTAAACAGCCACACGCCAGCCAATACGGCTCCATTGAAACCAATGGAGCAAAATGACAAAAAATGTGTGTGGGCGTCCAATCAGAGGTTTTTCGATGGAAAATTGGAGAATTGGAATTATTTTGGTATCCATCAGGAACGGTGCAGCAGGTATTTAAAGAAGGAATGGGTGAGGAACTTAAAGCAAGAAGAGGACTGAGGGCAATAAAATGCAGTTGCTGGGCTGACAAGTTTACTGAAGAGGCTTTTTGACACTGGAACTGAGACTAACGCTGCGCTCATTTCAACTCACATTTGGGAAGTTCCTGAGGCAGCATGGTTTTCATGGTGTGAAATCGAGAAAAATAGATGATAACATGAACAAGAAATGCTGTGTTTTACTCCGGAGGGGATACCCTGGGAATAAGCGTATGCAGCTGTGTTTGCTTACATTTAAAAACAAACAAACAAACTCATACTTCAATTCGGACCATGTCATAAAAAAAATAAAAATAAAAATAAACATTATATAGTTGGAGGTCACTTTAACTGAATTTGGAGAAACTGAAGATGTAAAAATTATGCCCAAATTTCCAACTTCTAACTCTGACTTGAATGGCAGCCCAGTGGATTTTTTTTTTTTTTTATTTCCCATAAGTCCTCATTTGATAATGTGTTCCAAGTTGAAATGAATGCAGCACAACTGGCAGAATCGTGGTAGTTATCCCCACTTTAGTGACTTTATCAGTGTCAACTGACTCCCACTTAATCTAGATGGATGACAAAACATTAATAAATTTAGTGAGGTACAGAGTGAGGTGGCATTCCACTAACGTCACAGCTAATGTGAGTACACAGAAGACAATTTTGAGCCATTTAGCTCAAAACACACTTTGATGTTGAATCCTTTGTGCTTTGAACATAAGTCAGTGCTACAAAATAGTCTGGCAATGCTTAGTGCAGTTGTTTACATTACATAAATGTCTCTTATTGTATGTTGTGAGGATCCAAACAAGCAGCCAAATCGCTGTTCCTCCCTGGAGTGACTGCGTACTGACTCCGTCCCACAATGCACTCTGCTGGCCTGAGGGCAAAGGCTAGCTCTGTACCACAAGGGAGCATTCCTACTGGCCTTTAACCCACTGCCCTTACCTTTAATTTATTACTCAGTGTTTCTCTGTTCCTCTCTCTCTGTCTCTGTCTATATTTCTATCTTTCTACCTATGTATCAATCTGTGTATCTATCTATCTATCTATCTATCTATCTATCTATCTATCTATCTATCTATCTATCTATCTATCTATCTATTGACAGAAAGTAAAGAAATTGAAGTGGAGAGATTGAAACAGTGAGGTGCAAGGGAGAACAGTGGAAACAGTGAAATGAGCAAGAAAAAAATGAAGAAAATTACATACTACATATCAAAAAATTCAGGGACTGCCAGAAAGACAGAGAAATAAGAAAAATGGAGGAAAATGGACCAACATAAAGAAAAAAGACAGAGAGAGAGTAAGAGAGAGAGAGGGGCAGATCAAATTCTGTCCAATTACAGCAGCAGCTGAGGCGTGAAGCAGAGTGGTTTAGGGAAGGAGGAGCTCCTCTCACTAACTTAATAAAACCAGACAGAGAGGAGAGGAGAGGAGAGGAGAGGAGAGGAGAGGAGAGGAGAGGAGAAGAGAAGAGAGGAGAAGAGAGGAGAGCAGAGGAGAGGAGGATGTCGTATTTTATTTTGGTTTGCTGAGGGAAAGGGGGAAGATTGTAGGAAAATGTTGAATTGGCAACGTGTAAAAGGGCAGTGCAGAGGGTGTTGAGGGAGAGTGAGGTAGGGCGTTAAATCAGAGGGGTGAGAAAAGGATGAGAACATGAAAAGTGGTGGAGAGGTGACAGAACAGTAAGCGAGGCAAGAAATAACCTAAAAATACATATGATACAAGAGAAGATAAACAGCACGGAAATTAGTACCACGTAAACTATAGCGAGCAGATAATGATGGGAAGCTATACTCTCAAAAGAAATGATCCTGCAACCTGTGCCCCTGACTGTTAACATTAAATATATGTATATATATATATATATATATATTTATGATGTCATCATCAATGAGAGCCATTTACCAGTGTGTCCTAAAGTTAAACATACACCCTATCAAAAATTAGATCAAACTTGTCCACATGAGATTTTGCTGAATTTGAACATTATAACACCTGAACATGTGCAATATGTGCCCTTTACGTAAAACTGCAAGCAGCTCATCATCATCTGCGCCTTTAGTGACACAACGGCTGTGTGACAAGAAAAGAAACGACATTTCTCCGGGTCTGACACGCGGCTTCCTTCACTCTCCCTTTGCTTAATCTGGATGATTCATTTTCCTCGTTCCCTTTATAGCTCTCACTGAAAACATTCTTTTTTTCCCCTTCTTCTTCTTTCACATGCATTGCTTTCACTCGTATGCGGTGTGCAGGATATAACACATTAAATATTGACAAAAACAACTGATTCATTGGAACAGTTCATAAGCTTCACAGATGATACCATGGCAACTCTATATGTTCACAAGTACGGTGTGTGATTTGTTGTTTGTGCACAATGAAGCCCCTGATTTTTTTAATGAAAGATTGTTCATATAAATATATATATATTTTTTTTTTTCAATCTCTGATTTATACCAACTCTGTAAAGACATAAAAATAGTTGTAAATGTGTCACAAGTCAGTCCTGTCATTGGAAACCATTTACATTTCACTGAAGGTAAGTAATGACCAGTAATTAAACTGCTGTCTCTCACACAAGATTATATGTGTGCTTGTGCCCGTGCATGTCTTCAGTATTAGTATTTCAGTTTATTTATATGTGTGCTGTGATTAACAGTCTAAGTCAGGCAGTGAATGATAAATTAGGAGCAAGTTCTAATTCACTCACCCACCAAAGGGAATAATAATAATCAAAAAAATAATCGCACACACGCACAGTTGCACGCACAAATATGCACACACACACACACACACACACACACGCAGAGATAAACAAATTAGTGCAAAGGGGAGGAGATTAGAGAGCAAATGAGTTTACTCATACACCATGACACTGATTACTCTCCTAGACAAATACCTTTTCCCTCATGACATCCTTCCCCTCATTATGACTTGAAAGCAAGTCTCATAATAGAGGGCAAATGAATAAGAGCCAGTAGGGAGTAGTGGATAACCTCATACTTAGAGGACTCCTTTGTATATGGAGGTAGAGCTTAGTATTTCACCCAAACTTCGCTTTGACATTTGAACCTGGACTGTTAGACTGACGTTCTTGGTGTTAAATCATTTGTTCGGTTGGGAAGAATCGGCTGTAGTTTTTCCAAAAAAGCAGTGAGTCGACTTAGGCTATCCCAGACAGCGAGACAGAACTTATTCATGTGACAAAATAGAACGTGTATTCAATGACAAACTTGATTTGAAAAGTAACTTCTTACGTGTCCCTCGGCCACATGAGAATGAATGCAAGAACTTTCACGGATGAAAGGAAACTGAAAACCTTCTGATTTCTCCTAAAGAAACTATAGCATCAAGAAAAACATTGCAACGCCATTTTGAGTGAAAAAAACACACACAAAAAAAAACAGAACAGTGCCATGAAGCAGGTCAGCCAGACTTTAATTCTTATTTAGCTCTGAAATGGGATAATGATGATAATGAGTATGATTGCCGAAATGGACGTCTTAGAGCACAATAATCTAAACTGTCCGTCACAAAGAGCGAGAAAGGGTCTGTGCAATTTTTTGTGAGGCTGTGTGTCACAGCTTACAGTACTACTCTGTAAATGAGCTGGCATTAGCATGCTCTGAAAAGGAGCAGAGCTGGGGTTGAAGGGAGCAGGTGAAAATCTCACTTTGAATCATTTCCCCTCCCGGTCCCTGCCATTGTTCCTGTCCTCACACATGGCAGAGGCAGAAAGAAAGGATCCTATTATCCCAGCCCAAGCCTGTTCTCCTCGTTTATCGTTAAAAGAGGGGGAAGAGAGGGGGAATATTCTGATGGAAAGCAGGGCCTCTGTGGCAGGCTAGCGGTTGTGTGCCAGCTGAAAAGACTCTGCGGGCTGAAGCTGCGGCGGTGCCCACCACCTGCCGAGCTCTTTCTCCTCCATCTCTCTTTCTCCCTCTGCTCTCTTTCTCTTGCCTTTCACCGTCAAGCGCTCGGTGACTCAGCAGACCAGGCTCAATTCAGGCCCAGGCCTCATGAAATGAAGTGAAAAGAAGGGTGCGGGGAAAAAAAGACAGAAAAGATTAATTTCTTGAGTGGGAGAAAGAAAAGGGGGGAAAGAAGTGTGTGCTGGGCAGATACATAGGTACTGTATTTTGTTTTGCATTGAAAGAGGGGGCGACTAAGGGAACCTAAGCTGCACCTGGCTCTGGATTTTGAAGTGGTTTCCATGGGTGTTGAAAAAAAAAAAAAGGAGCTACATTATCTCTCTGCCCCCTTCTCCTACACAAACCCTCACACCTTTTAGTTAGGACTACACGTTTTCACGAGTTTAACAAAGTCCTGCCGTGCACGTCATATAGAGTATGGACAAGATGTGGATTTATGCAAGCTGTGTCTGCTTTGGCCTTGAGTGCTTCTTCTACCTTGTGTAGAGACCTTGGATGTTCTCCACTCGCTCCGTACAGGAAAACCCAATGAATTTAAGGTCAGGCCAATTCTGTAATGATGCTCCATGTCTACTCAGTTGCCATCGATAATGATGGGTTATTGATGAGGGAGGTAAGTCCTTGCACCACACCATCATGAGACCAGGCCTGTCAGAGAAAAATCTCAGCATGTAATGAAATACAGAGATAGGTTAAAGCAAGCTGTCATAAACGTGGATGCACACACATACACACACACACACATACAGAGAAAAAAAAAATCAATGAAATCCCACACAAATGGAGATATATGCATTGCCTGCAGCATTGCTCTTTTGTGCCAAGACAAGTGCCTTCCCAGTGGGACAGGATCCACTGCACTCTTCCTTGGGGAGGAATGAGGAGGAGGGCACAGTGAACCAGGTGGAGATGGAGGGAACGGCCTCACAAGCAGAGGCAGAGAGATGAAAACATGCAATGATGAAGAAGAGAAGAAGTGCTGGAACTTGGTAGGAACAGGACCGATCCAGGCCGGGCTGTGCATCAGAGGGAAAGCAGCCGTGCATGAACATGTCCCCGGTTTCTCTCCCTGCTCTACCAGGGAGGGGAAGGATCTGACAACGGTTATACAGACAACCCGGAGGTCCGAGGCATTAATTCAACACATTGTTAATAATTGATGTGCGGCACAATATTGAAGATATATGCAGACATGATCAGAATGCGTAAATTGTACTTGTGGGTGATCCACTCTCTTGAGGGGGTTTTAACCATCTGGTCTGCAGGCAACTGGTATATCGGCTTCACTGAGCTGCAACCTATCTTTCTCACTCTCCCTCCTACTTAAGATCAAGAGAAGACAGGTTTCTGTTGACTAAGAGAAAGGCTGCCAACACGGTGTGCTCAGTCAAATGACAAATCAGCTCATTTCTTTATGCCGCGTACGTCTGTCCTGAAATCATACACAAATTTATTCAGCAGAGCAGGTAATTGAAACATTCTGAATACAATCTCTATGACAAACTCTGCAGCTACTCCACTGAATCGAAAACTTTTAAAAGCAAAGCAGAGGCAGAAAGCAGCCACCTACATGAGACCAAACTCCATCTGCTTCATGTCACAGCTACAGTTAAGTTGACAAGAAGGTCATCTGGCACTGGAGATAAAAGTGTGTGTGTGTACCACTTATAAGCAGACGCTGTCCATCCCCTCGCCCACCCTGGGCAGGCCAAGCATCCCTCATACACATTCCTCAGATTGTAGTGGGCCATCCCAGACAAGCAGAGGCAAGCCTGGACCCACCTGGGCAGACCCTGGTAAATTCTTCTCATTCTCACAGACCCACTGGGATAAGGAAAGCTGGGGGAGACACAGGGGCATGAGACCATTTTAGGATTTTTTTTCCCCACATCTCTTTTCCAGATGAAAGCAACTGTGTTTCAATCAAGCCAGTGTGAAATGTTGAGGTTCCTGAATGACCCCTGGTAGATAGGCACTCCTGGTCTTTGCTATGGGCAGGGTCCACCCTGTACCCACCAACCCCCCTCCGCTCCCACTATTGTGTTTGCTTGGCGCTGATGTTATGGGAGAGAGAGAGAGGCTAGGCTGGGGGGAGGGCAGGGCAGGGCTATCGACACCAGAGTCATTGTTTCTCAGCGACCCCATTCAGGGTCATTTAGCATGTGACACCTCCAGGGGCACAGCGCATTACTAATGGCACAGAGGAGCAATAAACGTGCCAGCTCCCTCCTCTGTGACCTGGGCCAGGATGATGTGAAACAAGGCAAGGGAGGGGTGGCAGAGGCAGAGAGATGATAGACCAGAAATCAAGGACAAGATGACAAGTTCTGGGAAGCCACACACACACACACAAACACACTAATTGGATACAGAATGAGGGAATAATGACAGTGAGAAACAAATTGAGAAAGGGCTCGTGCATTCAAAGCCTTTCTTATCCAACCACCAAATGGGTGTTGGTGGTGCATGTGTATTGTATGTGTGTGTGTGTGTGTGTTAGGGGGGTCTATGCTAGTCAGTGTTTACTGTAAGTGATGAACCAGCCAGTAGCCCACAGCTATGGCCACACCTTGCCTGCCTGGGCATTCAAAGGAACATGAGAGACAAAGACAACATGGGGGAGGGGGCTAGGTATACTGAAGAAGGGCCCAGTGCTAATCGCAGTTGGCTTCTGAGTGTGAACCACTGAGTAGTACAGTGATACAAGTGTGTACCACTTAGTCCATAAGGGATACTGTGTTTGAATGTATATATCTGACATGAAAATCACAACAGTAGTTTTCAGTGACCTCCCTGTCACTTGAAGCACACATAAATTAAAACTCATCTAAACTGCACCAGGCCACGATGACCAAAGCAAATACAGAAATGTGTTCAGTGACTCACAGACATTGCCTGATATAATACAATCTATGGACAGAATTACATTATGTATATATAAGGCAGGACTTGGAACAAGACACACTTCCCAGAGGACGACAAAACTAAGAAAAAGTCAAACACAGGCTTGGTTTTCAATCAAGCTTTTAATGAAAAGATCATAAAATAACAGTTTATTTTTCCTCACTGCTGTACATTAAGACTGCAAGGTTGTGAGTGCTGAGGTCAGCTGTATTACACTTTTATGACACTTTGAGTTAGCGAGCCACATCGCTGTGCGCGGTGACGGCTCTGACCTGAATACGAGCTCTCTGAGGAGTGGAGATAAGTGGAGATTAAAGAGAGCCCAGCCTGGGTGCTGCCAGTGGCCACAGGGTGTCAAGGAATCTCACCTTTAATACCAGTGTGTATGTAAATGAAAACCTGCAAGTTTGTGTTTAAAGTTTAAACAAAAAGCAACTGTGGCATCTGTGTTTGCATGTGTGTGAGTGTATGTATGTGCATGCCAGCTAGAGTGTATCAGGGTGTGCACACCTTTGCATGTGAAGTGTGTTTGCAAAGGGGGAGGGCTTGTCGGTCCTTAATTATTTATCGGCAAAGACCCTACATGTCCATTGCAGAGCCTCTCAGCGCACAGATCCTGATACATTATTGAGAGGCCAGAGAGAAGCTTGATACAGCCACTTCATGGACAGCTCCAGTAATCAACTTTTCAAGTACTAGTTTAGCAGCTAATCATGTCTTTCCATCAACATAGCGCACACTAAGGTGGCAGCGTGCCGTTACAAATTCATCAACAGATGCAATAAAAGATTTCTTTAGAAAATATGCCAGTACAAACACTATACCAAAATGATATTTTGGTTTCAGCTGGACGGTTAAGAAAGGAAAAAAAAAAAAAAAAAAAAAAAAAACACATGCAGAGATGTAAATGGCGAGATAGCATATTGCTGTAAACACTGAAAGTTTTGAGGTAATTTGGTGCTTTTTTTCTGTTGTAGTTACTACTGCACAATCACTGGAGGTACAGTAAATACTGATGTGAAGATGTAAAATGCAGCGGAGTAGAGGATACAGTCACCTGTGCAATAACAGGGATGACAGAGGGTCAAAGGTCTAAGCAGTGGGTGAGGTGTAACTAGGATAAAGCAAGGGACAGTAAAGCTTAGACAGGGTTCAACAGCCTCCTTGAGTTTGGAGCACGCGGCGGTGCTGCTCTGGAGGCCATTTTAAAACTAGCTTTGGTTTAGTCTGCCGAGGTAAGGAGGAGCATCTCCGTAATAACTGGACAGACCAGCCCCTCTACTGTAGATCAAGCCTGGAGAGGATGGCAGATGTCATAGGATACAAGGTGATAATAACCGCACGAGGTGTAAAAACAATAATAAATCCAAGAACTAGGATGAAAACTTGAACGTTAAGAGCCGAGTACATTCTCTCGGTTTGCACTTCCTGCTTCGTATATTGTTTTTAAAGCTTTTGTAACACTGCATAATGATATGATATTTCAACAAGCACAGCAACAATGATGAGGTAAGAGAAAGACAAACAGTAAACCGTCAGTTAATGGGAACCGATATGAGAGCACCCGGGTCTTCCCAGAGGCTTTGAAAAACATACAAAGTGCACTTAGTAAAGCTATCTCACCCACCGTTTCTAAAACCCTCCAATGTATAGAACTAACAGAGACACTAAAAAACAAAAAACATGTACAACTGATGGAAGTAGTGGCAAGTGGTTTAAGACAAGAGATGTAACAATACTCACAAAGAGAACACTAACATTCAGAGAAGGAGAGAGGTGTCGATTATGTGCATGTTTCTGGTGTGTGAATATGTTTCTAAAATGGCAGTAGCGTGGCAACACCCAGGGCGAGCATGTTTGAGAGGATACAGTAGCCTCCATTCTGCACAGGCAGGTCACAATGTCCTGCCTGTGTCCACAGACACATACAAGGGGTGAAAGTTCAATTCCCCTCGTGTGCAGTCATTCAGTGAGAACCCAAGAACACATGGGCACAAACACCCATGGCGAATTACATGAAATAAAAACCCTACAGACTGTCAGTTATAACTGAGAAAGAAGATATTAAATGCCATAGACCATTTTTCTTTGAGTCTCTGTGACAAAAAAAATAAAACAGTTCTCCCCGAAAAAAAAAAAAAAAAAAGTGAACTTCACAGATTGTGGTTAATGGCTATGTTTTGTGTCTCATTTTTGATTCTCAGCTTGAAATCCTCAAAACGAAAACAAAACAAAAAAGGGGGTCCTGCCGCCACCTCAGTCTCACACACTGAGCGAATTCTTTTTAGAGGTGAGGGCAGGACCAGAAATAAATACATTCATCACTGACAACAATAGACATTTGATAAAAAAGAACACTGTCAATAAGTGTTTGCACCAACTTTTGTATGAGGCCCGACCAGCCAGAGGTTTGTGCTGCTTTTACACACAGAGCACAGGCAGCTAAAAAAAATCATAGATTCAAAACATCATAAAAGCAGAAAAAATGACAATAACATTCACAGTTAAGACTACCAGATAAGCCTGTTTACATGCAGTTAATAAATCAAAGCTACTTTCTCCAGATAGGTTTCAACAATTCAACTGCCAGCATCAGAGAGGTACCATGAAAGACGACCAAAATAACCCAAACCCTTCAAGCATCACCCACCCACTCCTACATATTAAGAGACCCAAGCAGCAGAGATAGTCCTCAAGTGCATTTGGGTAAACATAGAGACACAGCATCGAGCCGGAGACCCTGACTAACAATGCCTTTTGATTAATATGTCAAGGACACATTGCCCACCCCCACCACTGCTGTCCCATCTGAAGACAGGCCAGAGGGCAGGGGGACTGGGGCGCAGGGTCACCCCAAAGCCAGCTGGCAGAGGGGGGGAGCACCCCCAAACTACACATCCCTCCCCCTAATTGAATATGCAGCAGTTCGCCGCATGTTTGACGCTATGCTTTTGTTTTGGCAGCAACCTCTGTGGAAAAGCATTTTCAAAAATACACACAAAACCACCTCTCTGGCTGGCCGAGCCTCGACTGAGGTCTGTAAAACTGTAAAAGTTTATGTAAACAATGAGATAAATACATATGTTTCTTTTTAGAGCCACACACGGTTCCATTAATCATTCAAATGTGCTTTGGTTTAAAAAATAGTTTGTGGATTTGGGTATGAGCTTTTTTTCTTCTTAGTTCTTTGTACAACTTTGCAACTATTTCTGAACATATTGTGTTACTAACTAAAATGTAGACTTGTTTTGAGCTGCCTCGCCTTTGTCAAGGCTCTTTGTGTTAGTTGAAAAAGTACCCCCCTTTTTGTCTTAAATATGAAACTAGTGTTTTGCTTTTCCCATGATTAAAATACAGAGAAATCGATACAATACTATGTCTTACAAATGTAGCTGAGAGTCCTGCATTCATAGATGCAGAACAATCCCTGAAGTATTTGAGTAGTAGTAGTAGTAGTAGTAATAGTAGTAGTAGTAGTAGTATGGTCACAGTTTGGAGTTCGTAGTTTTCTTCTTTACGTCGAACAAGCGAGCATTCGACTGCAGCTGCAAAGTCTTTTGCAGAGATGGCTAGAGATCTTGTTGTACAAAAACACCTTTTGCATGACAGACATTATGCTGTACTGCAGTAAGTGCTGACAAGTACAATAACGTTTGAAGGCAATGCATTGTGGACTCCCTCTTAAGCTGGAAGAGATCACAAGCAAAAAAGGATCAGGCGATAAATAACATGTTTGTATGCATGTGTGTGAGTGTGTGTGTGTATGCGTGTATGTGTGCACGTGTGGGAGGAGTGGGGTGGGGGGAGTGTGAAAATACCCCCAAAAAATGTACCATGCAATCACTAAGGAGTAACTGCTTTACAGCTAGACACCAAACATCCAACATAACCAAGTAACAAGTCTGGGAGTCCAGGACGCAGGTACCTTAAAACGGTAGTGATGCTTGTGTAACTGTAGCTGCATCCCTATGATAACAAACATTTCACAGACCATAACATGAGGACGAAGGAGGAATAAAAATCAAGAAGACAGTTAAAACCAACATAATAGAGGAATGCCTATACCAAAAACTTGTAGTGAAGGTTCATGCTCCACAGTGTAACTGTTAAGAGTCTTAGATACACTGGACAGGTTTCGACATAACCCAGTGACATCAGAGGGGCCAAACTAGACTTAACGTTTGCTTACGGTTAGGTAAATCTTAAAATAATGAAATCATTTGGTGGTATACTGGAATATAATTAGAAAAACAGATGCTGCTTGAGACTGATGAGTTGTCCAGCTGTCCAGTGCATCTCTGCTTCTCCCTTCTTATTACAAGTTTTCACAAGTCTGGCTCAAAAAACTAACAAGCAAACTTGAACTTCACATTAAAATTCTGATTATAATTCCTATCTTTTTTTTCTTTTTCTTTTTTTTTTTTTGGTCTGAACAGAACACATACAATGTCACCAAGTCCTGTTTTTAAAGTCAGGGAATATAAAGTGATAAGGACTCTGGATACAAACGAAAGAAAAAAAAAAAAACATGTCCAGGGAACATGTTTTAAACTTTACCCATTTCTTTAGGTCGTAAAGTTTACATTATACCAGCCCACCAATCAGCACAAGCTTTCCTTGCAAACCACACAAAAACTTTCCTCAGTCTCAGAGTCATTGGTCAAAATTCCATCAAAACAGTGGATTTCTTTGTCTGGACTTAGAATATAATTCATAATTTGTTTTTATACAGCAAAAAGAAATCAAAAGTGAAATAATTTAGTATGCTATATATCTTAAGTACATCTTTTTAATAACTTTGGTTATGAACTTGTCTAGCAATGCTTGTTAGTCAGCTCTGTTCTCCTCAACATTCATAAGATCTTTGGAACACTGTACATCTAAACTAACTAACCACTATTTGCTCCAGGCAGGAAGCTACAGTACATTTTGAGGTGGGGGCACATTGAGCAGGGCACCCAAAAAGCTATCTTTATGACGAGTAAAAACAACAGCTAAACACAATTTTAACGTGTAAAATCTATGCGCATTAAAAACCTGTGTTGAGAGATGGGCAGGTTAAAGCATTAGCTGAAAAGTTACCGTAATCTACACACTTTTTACAATTAATTACATAGGAACTTTCAACTAATCAACATAGAGTTCATAAGAGTAATCAGAGGTAGCGAGGTCACAAGCCTATATAAATAGACTTTTCTTTTTTCTGAGGGGAGGAAAGCTATACAGACAAAAAATAAACGTACCCACTGAACATAATGTTCAGTCTACAACCCCCCCGTTAAACTACCCCCACCCCAATCCCAACCCAAAACCCCCCCTCCCCTCCACAAGAATCATCCCAAGACCTTCCAGTTTAAACATTCACTGAAACATTACAAGTTCTTTAAGCAAAACAAGTACCTCAAAGGGATCATCTTTCTAACCAGGATTCATTCCTAGCAGTTCTAGCAGGCAAAAACAAAAACACTGAACGTCCTCTCCACACCCCTGTGAACATCTGCTGAGAGGATTTTGAGTGTGTGTCGTCTGTAATAACTAAAATCTGATCCAATGTCATCCTACCTGGAACCCCCATTCATGACTTTCATTTAAAGCAAGGAGATGGTCCCAAACCCAGTTACCCCTCCTCTTAGACACAGATCCCCATCACCAATATAATCAAGGACATAAAGCTGTCTGGGTAAAACAATATTTTGTTGAATTATTGCCTGTAGCGTTTTGCATGGGTTTTTGGTCAAAATAGCATTGGAGTAGACAGGGGATTCTGAAATTACCCATTTGAGGATCGATTTGAAAAACTCAAAAGGTGGAAGAGAGGGAGACTGCTGAGGGGTATAAGGTGAGGGTTTTGACATTACACCAGTACCCACATTCACATTTAACAGACTTACAACACAGACCAGAAGTCATGCCACTCCATCATGGCTTAGTGACTTTGGTGAGAGACAGAGGAGTTAATCATCCCCTCTAGATCTCCTGAGAGGTGAGCAGACGTCACTTGATATAGATGATGTCATGTTCATGCCATCAACAAGATCCCACCATCGCCAAGAGCTCACTCTGGCCGACGGCTACATCATTTTCTTAGCCAGGGGCTCGTAAATTGGAATCAATATGTAGAAACGTGTGTCTGCATGTGAATGTGTATATGTGTGCGTTTCTTTGCTTTTGAGATGGAAAAAAAGGTAAAATAGAGAAAGGTTTGTTTCTATTCCCAGAGTTCTTTGGCTTGATGCATTTCTAAGAGGGTGAGGTGTGCATTCTCAGGTGGCTGATGAGGTTGCGCTGCTGGGTGAACTTCCCGCCACATAGCTGGCATTCATACGGCTTCTCCCCAGAGTGGACACGCATGTGCTCTGTCAGACGATACTGGCGTGTGAAGCGCATGCCACACTCTTCACATGCAAATGGTTTGAGGCCAAGGTGGCTGCGCATGTGGCGTGTCATGGTGCCCCTCTGGGTGAACATCTTGCCACAGATGTTGCAGGGGAAGGGCCTGGTCAACCAGTGGCTCTTTTCATGTTGTCTCAGCGTTGCTGGGTCTTTGTAGCTCTTACTGCAGACTGTACACTTGAATGGACGCGTTTCAGAGCCACCAAAGTTGGAGGGACCCACAGGGGCAGAGAGGTCCTCCGCCTCCTCTTCGTCTTCCTCTTTCACAAAGGTCCCTCCCTCCTCTTTGATGTAGAGCTCATCTTCAGTGTGTGTCTCTACATGAGCATTGAGCTGCTCAGAGCTGGGAAAGCCCTTCCCACAGGGGATGCACACATAGAGGTTATCTCCAAATGCTGGCTCGAAACCTTCCTGGCGGTACACGTAGTTGGCGCTGTGGTGTCCCCCTCCTGTTCCAACTCCACCTCCTGCACTCTCTCCATCACTTTGCCCACTCTCATCACTGTGGTCCTGGCCATTTTCTCCTCCCTCTTCCTCTTCTTTACATTGGAAGGACTGGTCAGAGGCAAAGCTACTACCACTGCCGCCCCCAACCCCACCAGAAGAACGACCTTCTTTAGGACCCACAATCACCCCATTAACCAATGGCCTCTCATGGTCCTCAGACTTCAGACCTGATGCTTCTCTCTTAGGCCATTCCTTCTTGCGGGCAACCTGCCGGGATTTCTTGTGTGGTGGGGGGCCATCAGGCTGGTTCTGGGTTTCCTCAGGGGCTTTAGAGGTGGGGTTGAGCTCCATTGGTTCTGAGCCGCAGCCATCTACCCCTGTTAGGGCGGTAGAGGAGTCGTCCAGTGAGGCACTGTTGGTTGTGGATACTGAGGCAGATTGAGGGGACTCTTGGGAGTTGCTGTGTGGGCTAAGGGCATCCGTGGCTGTGCCCGCAGAGGGAGGGCTCTTCTTGGACAGGTCTAGTCCAAGGTCTGGCTCCCCAGCACTTCCTCCACTGCTGAGGTTACCATTACTGCTTCCATTTCCCCCATTCCCATTCTTCCCAGAGCTGCCGACAAACATCTCATCATCTGAGACCTTGTCCCGAAGGCCTTCATCTGGCTGTGGCTGGTCGGCATCGGAAGGGGTGGGAGGGTAGTGGTTGTTAGGGCCAGCAGGAGTAGAGGAGGAAAGGCGCTGGTTATTGAGGCGTAAGCGGCTAAGGGGACCTGGAGTGGAGGGTTTACCTGGCAGAGGTTTCCCACCACTGCGCTTGAGCTTCTTTCTGCACAGGGCAGCGAGGTCATGGAGCTGGAGGTAGCTGGCTGCGGTTAAGAGGGCACTGAAGTTCTGCTCATTGCTCTGGTCTGATGAGGACAAGAGCTTTCCAGTGTAGATGAAGTCCAGGACCTGTCTGAACACAGAGGGATTAACCATCTCTGTGTCCAGGTTAATGAGGTTATCGTGGAGGACCAGAGATTTGAAGTAGATGCTGCTGGCCGCCAGGATGTTCTTGTGGGCGCGGAAGAGCGCATTCTCCACCACAATGATAACATCACACAGGAAGCCCTTGGCTCTCTGCTGGTTGAGTTGCAGCAGCAGTTGTTTGGCATGGTTTGGCAGTTCCATTTCCACCTTCCTTCTTTCCTTCTCTCTCTCTCTTCCTACACGAGCACCACCTGAAGCTGAGAGGAAAAAGAAGAGGCGGCCATTAGTTTTACTTTGGAAAAATTAGGAATATTATGCTGAATCATAGATAAATATGTAGGTTAGTATACATTGATAATGTTGAGAAAGCTGCATAGTTTAAATTATATTTGCTTAAGATGTTTGTTTTAAATTGCTCTATGACTGGGTCTATCTGACAGATCTAACAACAACAGTCAAATTGCATGCATTATGAATCCTGGATAGAGTAGGATACATCTGCACTTTTAGCCTCCATGGGGAAATTAGCAAACTGTCAGCACAGCACGCGACATAATCACTCAGGAACTAGGTAACAGTAAACCTTCCTTCCCTCTCCTCTTCCTTTTCAAACAAATTGCTACACTACATGTATCAAGTTCTGAATTGTACACATTGCCACTGTTCTGGCACAAAAGCCAAAAGGGGCAGATAAGAAGAAAGGGTAAAATAACTACTTTTCTAAGCTGCCTGCTCTCAGCTTCTCCTCCCTATCTCCACACCGTAATTCTAGTTTCGATGGGGTGCCCTCTTTGGAAGCTCGGCTCACACTAGTCTCCATTAGGTCATGGTAATGTCAGCCCTGCCCTATTGTCTGGGGGTGGGGGTCGGTGGCATTGCAGGGCCGGGGGGAGGGATTAGGTGACACCTGAGCAGGTAAAACTACACAGGAGCTAGGGCAGAAGAAGGGGGAAAGGGTGTGGTTCTGAGACGGGACAGCACTACCTGATCCTCCAGAGAGGCCCTCATATAAGAAATAGGACAGATGAATCTCATGCACTATTTTGAACACATTAACTACCTAGTACATATCGAGCTCCAGCTCTTTTCTGTGGCTGAATTCACAAACTTTGGAGAGAATTACAATGCAAGGCATGTGAAAACATCCATGGCTCAAGTCTAATGGTAACACTAGCAGTATGTTTTGGCTGAAGCAGCAGGGTCTGCCCCTGACTCATGTTTAACATGGTCTTAAAACCTGGACATGCTGGGAAAAGGACACACACCCTTAATGCCCCTGATCTGAGTTGGGTATACCGAATTACAAGAGATTATACTGTAATGCAGGGAGATTCTTCACTCGAGCCATAAATACACATGAAAATGTACCATTTCCACGCAGTGCCAACACAGAGATTTACTGAGAGTTATCTTTCACAGTATACATGTGGAAATACTGGAACAGTTCCTAAAGTGAGTGCCAAAAGCTCCAGGCCCGAATGCAAATACAGCAAAACTTAGTTCATATAAACCTGCTCCAGAATAAGGGCTCTTTAGAACGCCAACATGCTTTGATCACTGAGATACCAGGCAAACAAATCCACGCCCAAAGCAGTCTGCGCTGCCTTTTTTCTAGATAGAGTAGTTTTACTTTTGCATATCAACCAAGAACAACTGCATAAAACACTACTTCTGCATCACCATACAATTTGTTTCTTACGCCAGCTCAAATAACCCATAGGCTAAGTTCTGATGCCAAGAGTTCAAGCAAATAAGGTTACCGTAAGCTTACGGCAGATATGATAACTTGGGAGAATCTCATTTTCCCCACAAAACATGACAGACTGCACTGACATCACAACCTGCCAACTACTCCTGAAAACATATTAATAAAACAATATCAACACAAATCTTATCTGAAGGCTATAAAATACTGGGTAATGCTCCACATTTGTGGTCTGAAACTGAAACACAGACTGTGTTGAGAAAACAGTGATAGTATCACAATAGTGACCTGCAATCAATGAAAGGGACTAAATGTACGAAAGAATTTGCTCGGTCTGACTGATGAGGACAACAAAACATGACACGAATCCAACGCAAGAATAAAAAAAAATGCCAAGTAAGGAGGGCTGGTTGACGTATCAAAACAGGCTCTGTTCCGATCGCCAGGCTGGCTGATACAATCAGCTGGAGTGATCATTACCCTCAGGTCCAGGCCTGGGCTTGCCTCCTCTGCTTTGACACTTCTACCCATGATCCTCCCCTCCCCCTCTCTTTCCTCTGCTTGCCTTGTCCTTTCTCTCTCCCTCTATCCTCCCACCTCACCAGCCTGTTATGTGGCACACAGACACATCCCAGGAACAGTTCCCAACATCTCCATGCCCAACATGAATCATAATGAGCCATTCTGTAACACACAACCCAGATCAGCTGATAAACGCAGGTTGTGCTACAAGGGTGAAGAGCCCTCAGGCCTGCAGGCGGTAAAGGGGGGACTGGTAGAGAAAGAAGGGCCTCTGCTATGATGCCAGCCAGGAAGCCATATATCAGTCAAGCCTCTCTCTCCAACACACTCACACGCACAAACACACTCTCTCTCTCACACACACATACACACACACACACACACACACCTCTGCAGGCTTTATGGGGGGATTCAAGAGGCTTTTCCAGCAGACCAACGTAAAAGGGGGCTGGGCTCAGAGTAGAGAAGCCAGCTCAGGAGGAGAAAAAAAAAAAGCCCTCCCCCACCCCCACCCCCTCCTCTTCTCATCCCTCGTTCTCTCTCCTCCCCCCATCACCCACACGGCTACCCTCTCCCCCTGGCCCCTCCTGTGCTGTGCTGTGCTGTGTTGTGCTGTGCCGGCTGGATTCCAGGGAGCTGCTAATGGATTATGGCTGATCTATATGCAGCTAGGGTGGGACACGTGTAGACCCAGCTCCCCCTATCACTGGTGCTGCCCAGGAAAAAAAGGCTTAATACCACAGGGGACAGATAGGCCTGCACCATCATGGCAGCTCCACTGCAAGAGGATCGCACTCTTTGCACATTGTATGGACGTTTCCAATGCCACGGCCGGGCTATCATGCGACACCTCTAATGTTTAAGTATCACAGCCTGAAGTAAAGGGATCTCTTCAATCACAGGGATGGAAGAACTGTTAAAATGCTGCTAAACACGTGAGAAAAGGATGACACCACAAGAACTACACCGACAGAGATTCTGCCAATGCATAAAATGCCCAGTTAATGTTTTTAATGTGAAGAAAAGGGCTCACTGAATATTTCCACAGGGCCGGATCCCTTTATGTTGAGCCCTCACAGAGTGGTGGTGTGACCTGGCAAGACAGATGAGAGATGGCAAGATTGCTGGTCAGGAGGGCCATAATGAATTATTGACACCGGAGAAACAAGACATTCTAGGACCAAATATGGCACCACATACCAACCAAAGCCAGCTCTGGGCTTGGACCAGGGACCAGGGTAGATGTTGCCCTTAAGTACAGGCACAGGATCAGCTTACCTTGCCTGCAGTGTTAACCTTTTCAAAAACTGACTGCGGCTTTATGATAGAGGGGTCAACCGCTTTTTAAAAACACAACATCTTACCACGTAGTCTCTTTGACTACTTTAATAGACATTATGAGCACACAGTGGGATATTTACACAGACTCAGACATGTCCGTATGATCAGGATGAGATCTCCACGTGTGGATTTGAGAGTGAAAAACTGGTCAGCGTCACACTGCTCCGAGCGCAGAATTAATGTCAGTCTGCTTTAAATTAAACAGGTTACACTAGAGACCTGGATGATCTGGTTTGACTTCATTTACCGCTTCCTGTCTTTGTTTCCGTTTCCCAAGGAGTCCGGGGATTAAACAAGGAGCTAGTAAACCTATCTGTGTTCATGCAGTGAAGGTGACTGTGAGACCAGTGAATTGTTGTGGTACTAATCTGCTGAATAGAGGGGCAGACAGCCAGTGGAGAGGGCAGAGGTGAGGCAAAGTCCAGTGGCGCAATACCGAGTAAAGAAACACACACCCTACAACTGCTGCAGACCAATGGAAAACACAAATAAGTAACATTTTGAAGAGAATTTCCGCCTAGTCTTTTATTTCAAGCTGATTTTTCACACCAGCTCCAACATACAGTAATGCCTTTGTAGATGGTCACAGTGTGTGGGAGAAGAGAAATGTGCAGGTAAGGTATATGTGAAGAACACAGAGAAAAAGAGCCCATCATGTATACAAGTAAAGGTCCTGCGGCACGCACGCAGACAGTACGCTCAACAAACACACACACACACACATGCACGCACGCACACATACACACACGCCCAGAGTGTGTGCTGGTGGGCAGAGGGAGTGGGGGAGGGGATGGTACAAAGCCAGTTTGAAATACAAACACCTAGCAACCAGCTCAGAGCCATTTCAACATGGCTGATGGGTTGCTGCATGGGTAAGGCTGATCCGTGTTGTACTCAGGGGTATCGCAATAATCAGAGTTTCAATTCTCCTGTGTGAAAGGATGGCCTACACAACACAACGTGGAGATGAAACAGAATAGCTGCGCTTTTCACCTGGCCATTCTATGGGCCGCTCCATACCTGTAACACCTATCTGGATAAACACAGCAGGAACATTTTACTGCAGTAACACCACAAATGTATTTGCATATCTATTGCAAAAAACACTTTTTCCCCCAAGAGAATAAACTACTCATACTTGAATTCTCAGGTCGCTTACAAAAACACTCTTGATACAACTTACAGAGTTTGAGTACCAGCTACACATGTATCAAGATACTTACACTTATCATTGTGAAAATGTCAGAGATAAACAGATAGACTGACATTGAGCTGTAGTTATTTTTCTTCACTACTCCCTCCTCACACTGTGTAAAAAAAAGCTACATTACTCTTCTAGTGTACCTGACATGACTTGCTGTTTTCATTAGCATTCTTAATTAAAACCAAAAGCAGCACCCTACTGAAACCTCACCACAAAATATTGTGTTTCAGTGTGGGAGGCTTAAAATGCTGATGAGCTGTCACAGAGAAGCTTTCAACAGTTGCTAAAACTTTTGCCCACACTATGACAAATGTGTAGAAAAGAAATAAATCAGATTCAAAAATGATCACTGTAAAGCAATCCTTTTGGTTTGGCACAAGAATTACATAGCATGGCATTCGGTCTTGTATTCACTTCTAAGTCATTAAAATTATGTCCTAAAATAGGTCCAGTAATACATCAGGATGATCTACAATAGTGCCATAATGGACATCTATCTAATTCTGGACGTAATCCTTTCATATAAGCTGCTGGACAGAATTTCTGCTTTATAATGGCTCGAAAACAGTGAGTAGGACAATACTTAAAGACTGATTTGTCCAGTCTTAGAAACGAAAAATCCTACAGAATTGTTGGATATAAATTCTAGTGAACAGGTGCAGTGACCCTAGTGTTGTATGGCTGAGGTGGGGAGAAGGAGGAGGGGGGCATCATTTACAGTATCCCTGCCGCAGTCCGGGTGGAACCCTTCCAATTAAGACTCATTTTCTATCAGGCAGGTCAGCCATGTTGAACACAAACAGAGTCCTGCCCAGGGTGCAGTGGAATGAAAAGAACCCTGTCCATTTCATCACAGGAGGGGGCCTTTAGTTGCTGCGTACCCCAGATGTGCCAGTGCTGTGCAGCTAGAGAAGAAAAGGCAAGACTCTTTCTCTTTCTCTCTCTCTCTCTCTCACACACACACAAAGCCAAAGGCTCGACTTCAACACGCTCAGACTCACACACACCTCAACCTGTAATAAAGCCCACCATCTTTTTTCTCTGATTTCATGAGCATGTAATGGTCTATAAAAACCTCATGCCTAAATAACAACTACTTTTCTGGATCTTGTTATGGCAGGATATCAACACCAATGAAGAGACTAACTACATAAAGCCAGTGCACCGTGTCCATATTGACTACTGTAAGACATAGAATAAATGTGGTATGAATATCTCCTCTTCTACTCTGATGAAGTAGGACTGTATTATATTATTTTCTTTCTACTTCCTACAGTGGAACAATAAATGAATAACTGCTGTGGGATGTATGTGTGTGTGTCATTCAAAGCAAAGCCTAGAACAGCTAACAGATACACAGGTTTACATCCAATGGAAGCAATAATAGCATGCATATACAACCTTTGTCAGAATTTCACTACTGTAAATTTATCTTCATGAGGATGATTTATACAGTGGCCTAACCCAGGGACAGCCATCACCTCTTTACAAGCAGGGGCCAAGCCCCATCCTCACAACATGATGAGGCAAAATTCAATGCAACTTTATTTATCTACACAGGGAGATATGAGGGATGTAGTTAAAAGGCTACAAACAAGTATTAAAACCAATGCATAGACACCGTCTCTTCACAAAAAGACAGGACACATTACCAGTTGCCATTCTCATATTTATGCAATTAGGTACAGAGTGCCTGCAGAGGTCAGTAGTCATATCCACAAAGGTTTAATTATACCAGTTTACAAATATCCAGTGTCCACCCCTCATTAGTCTTATTTCAAAAATGTATTGCCTGTGGTGCAAAAGCATTTTCCTTTGATTTGTCTTGCCTCTGTACAACAAAGTGTCTCTGATGGGAAAACATAAATTCATTGCACAGTACGCGTGACAAGTCATATAATATTGCTTGGGCCTTTCTCAGGACCTCGTGAGAGTTAAACTCTGCGACTTGCAGCTTCCAGGCTGCCAGTAATACTGGTGACCAGGACCACAGTACCACATTTATGTAGGTTATTTATATGTGGAGTAAATCAACCACTTCACCAACATGTTGACATTCACATGGTAGAGTGAAGTCTGTCTTAGGAGAATGAACTCTGTTCATGACATTAAAAAAAAGCCCCTGTAAACCAGCCCACTGACCCACATGACTGGGTGCCTAATGCTGTAGTTAAGGACAGGGGGCATTTTGGGTAAAGAAAGATCCTATGTAGTCAAACATTTTACAGAGCTGCCACCCCCCACCTTTAAACACTGCACAACCTTCTGGCTATCAGCACTACATTCCAAGGACTGTTTCTTCTCCTTACAGAAGAACAACAGCCCTGCCCCGAGGTGCTTTAGCCACTGAGCAAACCAAACTGCCCTGGAACAAGCAGGACAGAACAGACAGACCTATATGGATACGACAGACTAGCACAATCCATAAGTCCTCATCCAACATGTCAGCAGAACATATAGCCTAAGTACCCTTCTTACTGCATGTACTGCCTACACACGCTACTGTAAGCCATGATCACAATGTACACAAGCGGATGTGCGTGCGTGCATGTGTGTGTGTGTGTGGATATATATATATATAAATACATATATATAATGGGAAGGAAAGGAGGGGTGGGGATGGGAGGGGGGACAAGACCAACCAGCCGATCATGAGGATCATGAGGCGTGCACACACACATACACACATGCAAACAAACGCATACAAGGCTAACTTTACCCTCCAGGCCTCACTTGGCAGTCCACAGCAATTATTCAAACTAGTCACACTGATCAGTTGATGGCCATTCTGAAAAGGTCCAAGTCAACTTGTTCACTTACAGATGAAATTTATCAGATATAAATTTTAAATACTCAACAGCAGCTACAGCATCCAGATGGGTGGCCTTGGTGATGAAATAGCAAGCAAGATATGGTTTCTGTCGAGTGCAACAGTAACTTAATTGCACTCTCTTGTTCACAGACCAACATTTCCTGTTTTTTTCTGAAATAGCATCTTTCAGCATCAGTGAAGATAAACATATATTAACTCTACCAACTGAAAGACTAATGTGTAATGATGAAAACACAGCACCATGTCCCTGCAGACAGTGCAACCATGTGTTTGCATATCTGTCAGAAACAATGTCTCAGAGAATTATGGGACCACATGGAGAGAGAAAACAAACAAACAAACAACAACAACAACACCTTGCTACTGCCAGGTTTCAAACCTTACTGCTGTTACATAAGCAGCACTATGACGATTAAACACAGGCAGTATTTAGACAGGAGCACTATTTCAGTTTTACAAGCCTCTGTAAATTAGATTTTGAAAATAAACTGACAAGGTATTCACATGAAGCCGCGTCTTGAAATAGCTTGTGCTTTTAAGCTGTATTGGTACTTGTTTGCCAGTTTTTAGTCTTTAGGACCAACAACAGATGGCTCAGCTATATTTCTGGGTAACTGTAGATGGCCAAACACATTCAGGTTCTCTTAGAACGGCTGCAAGATGTTTCCACAAGATGAAAATGTGTATCAGATTTTATAGTTGACTCTTCTGAGCTTTATACAACAAAACACCTTCTTTAGTTGGCCATACATATAAAAACAACCTGACTGCTGAATTATAAGGATACATAAATAACAATAATTTTAAAAAAAAATCTTGGTGTAACTAAGCTGCAGATAGGCTGCTCTAATTCAGATTTCATCACATGCAATTACAAGCAAAACAAAACAGGTAAAATGTGACTGAGCAACTTAAAAGAGACACTTTGCACACACATACAACCAAATATTACAACTACTAGAGAACCAATGAGCTCTGGCTTTTTCTGAGGCATGACTTAACTCTTACCATCAAAAATGACACACTTTTAACCACTTTTACTGTGGAAAAATGACTGAGAGCTAATTTTAAACTGTTACCCACACTTAACTTGTGTAACACTACGGACTGCTCCATTAATCCCAAAACATACCAAAAATGAATGTGCCATAGGTGTATTAAAACCAGATTGTGTGGAGTCACAATATTTTTTTGTTAGAAATAAGCAGACAACATTTACCAATACTTGAAATGCTTATGGAACTTAAATGCCATTTGCTTACACAAAAACAACAACCAGTCTAGGAAACCCACATTACTGACATTCTTGTGCCTTATTATCTCCATGCCCCTTGGTACTTTAACGACACTAATCACCTGAGAAGGCAGGCTGCCTTCGCACCTGAGCACATACACGATAATATTAACAATGAAGTGACTATTGACCAGCCTGGAATCGAGTTTAATAATTATATATATAATCAAACAAAATAATCTGCCCTCTTTTGCTCTGTCAAAGTGTCAGTTTAAACCTGAAATAACGGTGTGGTCAAATATTATGCAACTCTGTTTCTGGGTAAAGCTAACCAGTTTTGGGTCACAATGTAACATTACACCCACACTGTAGCCGATCACAAAGATGGTCGATGTGTAGCAGTGCAACTATGCAGTGTCCATATAGTACACAAGCCCCTGCATCGATGGTCTTTATGTTTACAATAAAACACTGATCAAAGAAGAAACTATTTTCATCTAAACTGGCCCCTATAGCCAAGCCTGTTAAATAATTTCGCAATTAGCCCAACATAACCACAAGGTAGTTCCACCTATAATCAATACAAGTGTCGAATTAAAGAGGATTTGTGTGACTACCAGGATAATTTGGCAAAATACCGTGCGGGAAAATCCACACCGTCAGTCATGTTTATCTCAAGCAATTAGGAGCAACTGCGACTGCTGCTATTTGAATAAAAATCTCAGTAATCTGTTATGGTAATATGACAGCAATCAATTTAAGGGAAACCTTTCGCGCATAATCCTTCACAATTATAAACATATAACTGAGCACACTTGATTGTAAGAGAGAGAAAATGAGGCAAAGCGGAGGAAACGTTTCAACATTTCTTGCAAGTGCTACGACGAGCCGAGACAGCTTCCTTTCTTTCGCCCTAATGTGCCTTGCCAGGCTGGTTATTATTTGGTAAAGAGTCGTACTGCGGGGCATCTCCGTAACGCACAACGCTCATACAAACCTCGCAACATTTACAAACAATTAAGTTGCGGTTTCTCGCAGAAGCATTGGATAAACCCATGCAAATGAAGTGGGATTTCTCGGTTTGCCAGGCAGGCTGGTAGAGCCGGAATAGGCACCAATGGAGCCCCTTTTTGTTGGCACGCCGTGGAAAAAAAAAACCCCACCGTAACACCGAAATCCTTACGATCCTTTCCGCCACCGAGAAAAACGATCCGATCGAAACAGACGCAAAACCTACCCCGCTGCGCATTTACAGTTCACATAAAAGGCAGATATATTCGTTTAAATACCTTAATACATCGGTAGGAGCGTTCTCAATTTACCATCCTCTTGCTCATCTCACAGCCTTCGGGACGCCATGTTGCAAGCTTATGACGTTAGGCTTCCTCACCCCTGACCCACATTTGAATAGAAACCAGCCCAGAGTGCAGCGGAGAAAACATCCCACTTCAGGAGGGCTTGGTCAGTTTCCCAGCCCAAGCCTTGGCAACTTTATCTCCTGGATGTCATTCGCAGAGAGGCAGGGAGAGAAGGTTGGACTATTCTGTGTTTAGACGCTGGTTAAGGCCTCAGCCATGGTCCTATAGGCTACTGCTGAATGCAGGTCCCCACTGCAAAAAGTGTCTATCTTCACAAGCTATGCACTCTCTTACTCTTAATTTTATTCTTTAAATAAAGTGAAATGCCCCCAGTGAGATAAATTCCCTCGTTTTCACAGCAGCTGCTTTCCAAGTAGATCAGAATATGTTGGCACAAGCCTTCACATTGCACCACGGAACACTATTTAATGTTTCATTGAGAGGAGTTTAATTACCTCACAGAATTTCACTTGTTTTAAGATTAAATGCGATTCAGCCCGTGATTCCCTTCACCCCCAACAAACCTCACCAGCAGGCTACGTGGTTTCAGTTGTATAATGTGTTTGATGACGCCTCAGCTGAAACTCAAGAAACCAGCCCCACCATCACAAACAGAAAATCTGATTATCACAGTGCACGCTGGATAGCCTACAAGAATATGTTTGTTAAATGAATTTGATAATTGTTGCTGCGGGCTGTCCCGGCTGTTACAGGCCTTGTGTAAACTGGGCAAATGGCCTGCATCAATCCCTATTAAATATACATCTAGATCTGCAGTTTCACTGAGGTCATTTCCTACTATGTGTAATAAGGTTGTGAACGGACCAGGGAGGACTGTTGAAGTTTTGGGACCCCTGATTTCAGCACAGGTATTTCAAATCTCAGATGAGGAGTCGGTGGCATCAGCAGAGAGAGGGCTGGAGTTTGAGCTCCAGAAAGTGTGTAAGGTTACCAGATGTGCGGAAGTGTGGAAATCTGTCGGCTCCTCCTCTCAGCACGCAGGATAAAGATAACCCACCACAGTTGTCCACTAATAGAGGAAGTCTTATGGCATAACTGACATAACCCTGCTGATGGGTTGAACAATGTGGCATTTGTTGAATAAATGGCATCGTGGTTGACTGGTTCATGCCATTATGACTGTTTTGGTAACCAATTATGAATTGAATTATACATTTTCTCAAATCATGTACGTCCTAGAGAAACAGACTGGACCAGTGAGTTGGTGATTGGCGTTTAATGGCTATGAGTTTCATATTCCATGCTTTACATGTGTGCGGTTCACATTCTTGAGATATAATAAGTTGGGCTAAATGACGCTGTGTTAAAGTGCTCTTCTGACACTCTGTGGTTGCCGTGAAAACTACATCCTCTGTGATAAACCTTTACACACACACACACACACACTGGGACGTTGAGGGTGCTGAGGGCATTGCATCCCCACTCAGCAAGTTTCTAGAATACCAACTCCTAATTAAAGACCCCACCGAAATCTTAAGATAAAAACTCACAAGGATGTTCTAAAAATGTCACAGCAAAAGGGTTATTATGATTTCTCTTTAGTTAAGGATAATTTACCGCTGCTAAAGCAGGACTGTGGATTATCCACTCAGGTTCAAAACGCAGGCACAAGAGAGAAAGTCAATATTTTAAATCTTGATCTCTTGATCTCACATTTGGCTTCTTAAATTCCAATGAATTAAATAGACTAAATAAGGTAGTAAAAATTTTGTGAATTCATCAGTCCTGCTAGGAGAAGTGGCCTAAATGAATATGTTTCTTGTCACTTGTGACAATTAGGCAATGAAGCTGAGACCAGACTAAAGTTTTAGTCAAGCCAAATAAATGGCAAACATTTTCTTTACATCCAGCACATTTTTTATTTGGCTATATCGAAATACTACAAATCACAAAGAAGTTTTGGCGATAAATATCGATTTCATTTTCTATCATTACACTGTGGCAACAGCCTCACAAATAACACGATAATAGAACCTAAATGAATTACTGGAAAAAAAATGCGATTTTGGAAAACCATCCAAATGATCCATTGATCTATGTGTCTCAGATGTTAGGTGTTAGTCACTGTGGAGAGAGGGTGTCTCGGGCCAGGTCCTCTCATGCCAGGATGCAGCCTTTGTCGAGAGAGAGAGAGAGAGAGAGAGAGAGAGAGAGAGAGAGAGAGAGAGAGAGAGAGAGAGAGAGAGAGAGAGAGAGAGAGAGAGAGAGAGAGATGTCAAAAGCATGCAAGACGTTTTAACTGAGTTTCAGCCATGCTGATAGAACTGCATGAATCCTTTGGAAAAATGGCTGCTCTATAAAATAATTCGCCATTCAAATGTGCAAAACCAATTAGAAATCAACTAAAAGTTAAACAGTATGTTGGCTGGTCGACCACCTTCACCTCTTACCTCCGTCTACAGCAGGGTCCCCAAACTTTGGTAAACAGCGTCGCCCTGAGCGCGGCGCACCCTCTGATATACAGGAGCGGGGTCAGGACAGCGTTAACTCGGGGTAAAATGCGAAGAGGGTCGGTGCCCTCATTCTTAAATGAATAACACGTTGAACCAACAAAATTGCACACTATAATATGAATGAATATAGGCAGCCATGCCCCCAGGAAAAACACAGCCACCACAACAATGAGATGAACGGATGAGCGCTTGCTGTCTCTCTCTGCAGAGGGCTGCTCCCTTTGCAGCTGGAACTTGGCTATTAAAAACAGTCTAATATTCAACCCTATCATAATAATCACTGTAAATATATTTCCCACGAACGTACCGATGCCAGTCACTGCTTTGGCTACTCCAACTGTGACCAGATTGTTGACAGCCACAATGATGAAAGCATAGACCCAGTAGGCAACGATGACAGCCAGGGTCCTGTTTCGGGTCATACGCTGAGAGTATTTAAAAGGCGCCGCGACTGCATGGTACCTGTCCGCCTGCGCAGCAAGGATGGCCATGTAGGACAGACCTAGAAATGTGGGTCCTATGTAGAAAGTTCTCGTAGGGGAATTGTAGCTATCCCTCACATCGAGAACACCTGCATAGTAGTAAGTCACACCTGAACAAATGTCACTGAAACAGGTGCTCAGCATGTACATGAAGCGGTTCTCACCGCGCAGCGACTGGTTCAACAAAATTGAGAGAAATACTGACATGTTGAGGAAAATGATAGCTGTAGCCAGCGCGATGCTGAAAAGAAACATTAACACATTGCCAAAACTCGTGAGGGGCAACACAGGCGACAGACCCCGGCTGCTGTTAGTCATCACTGCGGAGAAAGGGTGTCTGCACTAGAGGTCTTCATCTTGCAGACTGGAGACAAGCGGCTCTGTGGTTCCTTTATGTCTGCTTTGACACCACCGTTATGTCAGCCGGGGTGACTTCAATTCCCAATGTGACGCCCAGTCAACCAACTCTTGGAGAAAAACATGAAATGCAAGGGTCAATAACCCGTTTGGAAAGGAATCATAGTAGCCTAAATGTAGCCTAATGCACAAGAAAAGAAAATAAGAAGAAAAAAGCCGTCAAATCTTTAAGGTCTATGAAAAATATATGAAAAATACAATAAAGTAAGCTATTGTACACCATGAACCCAGGGGTGCATGAGTTCCTCTTATTGGCCTAGTGGTTTGAGTGCATTTATGAGAAATGGTTATTTTTGCATCAGTTTCTTAGTGGATGAGATAATCTTGGACGTAGAAAGCATATTCTACAGAACAACTATGATATCATATATCATCATATGTGGTCACCCCCACTGTCTTTCTTCATTTAAATTTGCAGAACTATGTTGGGAATCGATTAAATCATCAAAGCAGCCGTTTTAAAACACTGAGGTGGCATCAGCAATGTGGACAGGAACTAATTTCTGCAGATTCTGAGAATATGAGAATGTGAAATTGTCAAGTTGGCCATTCCATAAGATAGTGAAACACAGTGCTGGTGATGAAAGAAATAGGCTAGCACACAGCTTATTAGCGCCCTCTACCGGGTGCTATACATTTTTTAAAGTTTTCAAATAAACTACTTTTGTGCACAGTTTGATGGATACCAGGCCCGCTGTCAAAGTTCACTCCGCTCCTCTTTCAGAATAACAAAATAAATCTGCAGTCGTGCGCGAAAAGTCGTCTGCAAAATATATGTATTTATACATTTATTAGACGTTGGAGCATGACGCCAGCTGCACATCGTGAAGTAAAAGAAAGACAGGGCTTGGTTGTCACAGTTTATCCGATTTGAGATCAGAATTGTTTTCCTAAATAAAGTTTGCATGGAAAAACAAGTGTCTTACTGAGCTTTACACAAATTTGTGGGCTATAATTTGCTCACTGTGTGGTCCTCCTAATTTGTAGCTCAGCGCACTTCATTGAAACAATGGATGACATCACCTAGATGCTGATCAGTTTTTTTTTTTGTTTGTTTGTTTGTTTGTTTTTTTCAGTGACGATCACCTGAGGAAGAACATGGAGAGAGAGGTCTGGTGCCCGGTCACAACATCTGTGATACATACACTCATGTCAGATGAATAGGCTAAATCAGCATCGAAAACAAACTGGCAGAAACTAAAACATGATTTCAATCAATTTGATTTCATTTGATTGCAGCTCATTTATATACAAAAAACAACTAGATGCTGTGCAAAAAGTTGGTAGGGTTAAATGTGGAAATGTAACCTCTGTTGTGACCATTGTTTTATCTGCAAGTAACTAATCTCTAAAAAACAAACAAACAAACAAACAAAAAAATCACATGCACAATGCTGTTTGTTTGCTTGCTTGCCATATGAAAAGCTTTCCTTGCATGAACTCTGTGTGTTAAGCTTACTGCAAATACATTAGAGGTCGTTAAAATCATGTATTTACATGATCAAGTGTTGTTAGTTCACAAGGAGACTAAGAAATGGCAGTCAGACAGACATAGTAGTGAGTAGGTATGGAGGGTTTCCAGTCATACAGAGGAAGATTTCGTTAGGAACATATGTTTTTAGAAATAACAACATATTATAATGTCATAAAATATGGTTATTTAAACGAAAATAGGAGAGGAAAAGTAACTTTGTCGTTGCCAGAAATTGATTTTTAGACGCTATAGAATTAATGACCTTATAATACTTGTGCAGCTATCCTGTGCACAAATTGTGCAGAAGATTCTTGTGTGAGTCTTTTTAACTGAATACCGAAGATATTTAACTGATTCAACAGGCAGGATTGTGCAGAAACAGCTCAATTTATAGGGTGTAAACTGGTGACAGGCTCATGGTTCATGTGTTCCTCATAAGATAACCTCTACCACCCCCTACAGTCCAGTAAACTACTCTCCTCTAAATACAAGTTGAAAGTTGAAAATTTACGTCAGTCGGCCTGCTTCATATTATTGTCAAGCAAAAAAAAAAAAAAAAAAAAAAAAAAAAGAAGAAGAAGAAGAAGAAGAAGAAATGGACGGAGGGGGAAAAGCAATTAAGAAACAAAAAATTATGGATTGATATTAAAAAAGTGGATCTAACATACAGCAGTATTGTGACCTCATCACCAGTGAGGCTCAGCAGGGATATAGGCTACTCTGACTGATGACAGAGGGTTCTTCAGTCAGATCCAAATCTCTTCGTGTAGAGGCAGACAGCCGTGGCTTTCTGCAAATTCAGGGCCTATTTAGTGAGAGAGAAGCTACGCTTTACCTAAAGGAAATATGACGCAACAGGGCTTTTATATTTGGCTTCCATCAACACTTAAATTCCTCTTTTTCACAACAGTAACTCGGCGCAAGGTCCAATCCGGTTGGATCTTTGGTTCGAGCAACATTTTCCGTTTGTCAGAGGTGGTAGAACTGATATCATGACCAAGGTCACAGGACAACTAAGAGGAAACATAACGCCCCTGAGCCTGAAGTCATCATCATCATGTCATCTCCGCTCAAGAAGTGAAAATATTCCTGGAGATGATGTCACTGGAGCCATAGCCTATAAAAAGATTTCTTGATCCAATTAAGAATAAATCTGCAGAAGTTGCTATTATGCAGGTGGAGAAGATTGGGTAGAGTGAAAACTATTTATAAAATTGTCATTCTTTTCAGCTGTCTATCTTTCTGTCTAAGACAATAAAAGTGGAACAAAGCAAATCGGGTGTCCCTGGCCCAGGACTTATACGGGTTCATGGTGGAATGGGATCCGAGGAAGCAGGGGGCACCTGATTAAGCAAAGTGTTATGGAGACAAGAATGCAGACGCCTTGCCAGTGATTAGTAGTCATCTTGTTTTCCACCACTGCTAAACCCATGGGAATTCGTGCCGCTTAGGCCTCATTTATACTTCTGACATGCCTCATGTCTAACCGTAAACATGTCATTCATCTGAAGTCAGTGGAGGTTTGCTTGAGCTTTGATAAGTCGCCGTTCATCTATAAATACAGTTTGTGCGCCTTGTCTGGCGGAGCAAGATGCTCTCCAACACCACAATCCCTCTGTCGGTGGACTTCGACAGTCCCGCGGATTTCCTCATTTTCATCTTCCACATTTTGTTCGCCACAAGCGCCGTGCTTGTCGCAGGGTCGGTAGTTGTCGCTATTTTCAGCACCAGGTCTCTGCGAGTCCAGAACCGCTTCATATTCATGCTGAACACGAGCATCAGTGACACGCTGACCGGCTTTTCGGTCTACTATCTCGGCCTCTTTGACGTTCAAGAGGGCTATCCTTCGAGGAACGGGACGTATTATATTTTACCTTCATTTCTGGGGGTCAACGTGTTAACTTTCCTGTTCGCTCAGTTTGACCGCTACTTTGCTGTTTGCCACCCGTTCTTTTACAACCGGTTCATCACTCGATCTGTTGTCATTGGCATCTGTGCATTTTGCTGGATTTACACCTACGCTATCCTGACGGTCCAAAACATGGTACCCATATCCAGAGCGGCGCAAATACACGCGTTTGGAGTAATGACTCTGCAGCTTATAGTTGTCACTAAAGTTATAATGACCATTAAATTATACATCATTGCCAGAAATCAGCTGGCACGGGAGCCACCCAGTGCTGAGAGAGAAAACAAGAAGGAGTCGCTGCGCATCATTGTGTTTGTGGTTGTGTGCTTCCTGGCGTTGTGGTGTCCATCTTTTGTCAATATCATTGTCCGGCAGTTGACTGGCAAAGGTGTTAAGTTTAACAATGAAGCCACTAACTTGTTCGCCATCATGGCTCGTCTGAATGCGCTGGTTACTCCGGCCCTCTACATTTGGGGCAGCCCGGCGCTGCGGGAGGCCGTGTATAGAACAGTGCCGGGGAGAGCCTGTCCCAAATGGAGGGCAAGGTAAGGCAGCCCTGGGATCAATCAGCCACTGTGGTCAGCGTTTTCAGTAGCCTATGCTTTGTGCCCTATATGACGCTGCTACACGGCCTTGCGTGCCCTTTTTCTACAATAAAATGATGGTAGTTCCCTAAACAATTCCACATGTTAGAAAGTTATGTTAAAAAAGTTATGTTAGAAAGACCACAAATGTTAAATAAATATTTGAATAATGCTGGAACCTCTTGAACTGAAGGCCTAATTCAGCTCATGTGCCATCGGATTTTTGTGATTTCAAACAGTTCTTCTAGCTGGTTAATCTGTGAACTCACCCCACTTGTAGTCTTTGGTATTAGCACACCGCTAAAACAGTGGTTGCTGGTGTTCTGTTACGCGGGACAGCGCTCATTTTGACGGTCTAAAAGGGGAATATTTACACTTTGGACGGCAGCTGAATAGCTGGCAAATTAAATACCTACTTGAGTAAAATCTGCATTGATAGAACGGTTATTCCAACATCCGTGTAGAATTTAATTACGATATGGAAGAATTTCAGTTTTGCTACTTTCTGGTCCCACATGTAATAGTGTTCATTTAGAGACTAATTTGTCAATATTTGCCACCATAGACCATGGTCCGATGAAATACTGGCGCAAACGCACAGTGGCTGGCTGGTCTGGGGAAAACAGAAATAGGAAATTCTGCACATTATGGCAAAAATTGGGATTCGAGATGCCATGTGAGTCCAAATTTGCGCCATATGTTCACTCAGTGGTCACTTTATTTGGTCCACCTGCAAAATCCAGTACAATCTAATACAACTGTTGTGCCATAAAGTTTAATTTTATGATGCCTATAATGCCCAGGTTTTCGTATTGCCACAGAAATAGAGGTGTTCATTCAATTCTATGTTTTGCATTGAGCTCATAGTTAGTGCTGCTATTGTACTGGACTACATTTTATTGAGAGGTGTTTCTACTATTCTGTTCCTCTCATGTATATAAATAGGGAGGGCAAAAAATTAGAAACACCTCTCAGTATAATGTAGTCCAGTACAAGACCTCTGCAAACTACAACCTCGATAATAAACACAATTAAAATTTCTCCACAATGTCAACAAAAACTGAACATTATAAACTTTCTTAAAAGGTAGAATTTATGGCAGAACTGTTGCATCGAAGTGCATTAGATTATACAAGTGGACCTGTGAAAGTGGCCACTGAGTGTATGTATCTATGTAGGCCTATGTAGGCCACGTGCATGTATCTGTGAAAGGGGCTCTTAGATGAAACCCAAATTGAAGAAGCTGCATGCGACCCGGTTAACGGGCCAAAAAAGCACACTGCCTGTAGCTTCTGTGCGCTTGTGATCAGGAGCGTTTGCTTTGACAATGTGCTAAATGTAAATTTATTAATAAACTCCTTCTCTCTTTCCCTCTCGCAGAGTTGGCTTTAATCCCGATGGAGTGATGAACAAGACAGAATACTAGGCCTGTATAGCAGGAAAAGCGAAACAACCGGCATGATCAAGAATAGGCCTACATCCTGGAGTAAATAGCCAATGTGAACTTTAATTGGAAATTTTGCGAGGGAATTCAAGTTTTTCATTTTAAAAGTTTGATACACGCACTGCCTCTGGTTGGGACGGAGTGTGAGAAGAGTTAGAAAAATCTTATGTGCCACAGATTTTGATATGAAGAAAGCTATTGCGGGCGGAGGCAAGACAAGACAGGTGATGCATGGGAGAGCAGCCAAAAGAAATACACCAAACTGGAAGCAAATGATGCAGATGACTGCAAAAGCAAACCCACGGTGACATAAACCATTTCATACAATTTTTGTTTGTCTGTATAATTCGATATGTTCATATGAAAAGCCTGTAACGCATTTCTTTTTAGTGTCTACAGAAGTCGTTTTCATAAGGGTGCCGACCTAAATAGTATAGGGTAAACTATAGGGCGTGCTGAGTTTGTATTGTGCCATATGCCATATATAGAGCAATGTGCCATGTAAAATCTGTTTTTAAAAATAGCCTTGATAACTATGCTTTATATGCTATTTACACCTAACTATACTGGCTGTTTTTTCATATTAAACGGTTTGCATGATGTTGAAATCACTCACTAGTATAACATAAACTGTTTAACACCTTTTAAAACTTTTAAGACTTTTAAACACCAAATTAATTAGACATTGACTGAGATGTTTTTTTTTATATATATATATATATCAGTATTTGAAACAATATAATTTAAACCCAAACCATCTGAAAATCCAGCTGAAGACAGCCTGTTTCAATTTAATTCCGAAGGAAAACATCTACCAGTCGAAACATGTGTCACGTATACTCTGACAAAATTATGGTGGCATAATTAATTTAGGTAGCCTACTATGGATTCATTTTAAATCTACTATCTCATGGATTGTAATCTACAGAGCATGAGCACACACAGCCAGTTGCTTAGATTGAATTGTTTGGAGTGAAAGATCCCATGTATTTTTATTTTCATGTATATGGGGTGAGAAATTATCTTTAGGCCTACTGCAACGTGCCTTTTATCCACATATCCAAATACCATGTCACTTTGTAATATCTCATGTGGGGTTGTTTGTTTCATCACACTTCAGCGGTCTCTTCTGTCCGCTATAAATTTCTCGCTGCAGCGGCACCGTGCACCACAACAATGCTCCACTCCAACACCACAGATACTATGCAACTCTCTGTTGACTTCAGCACTCCAGTGGATTATCTCGTCTTTATTTTCCAGATTTTATTCGCCACAGCTGTGGTGCTCATAGCCGGCACTGTAGTAATCGGGATCCTGGCCACAAAAGCGCTTCGTCTTCAAAACAGATTCATTTTTATGCTGAACACCAGTGTTTGTGATACGCTGGTCGGACTGTCAGTGTATTACCTTGGCCTGTTTGACGTTAGGGAGGCGTACCCGTCGAGAAACGGAACAAAAAATTTCTTACCTGCACTTCTTGGGGTAAATGTCATGACTTTTTTATTTGCACAATTTGACCGATATTTTGCTGTTTGTCACCCTTTTATCTACGCCCGCTTTATTACCAGGCGGGTAATTATAATCGTGAATGTTTCCTGTTGGGTTTATGTCTATTCTCATTGGCTCATTTCTAGTTTATTACCAAAATCTACAGCAATCAAAATGTATGTTTTCAGCATCGCCGGTTTGCAAATTATTGTGTTCGCCAAAGTGGTCATGACTATTAAATTGTACTTTGTTGCCAAGTGGCAGCTTGACCGAGACCCACCTAGCGCCGAGAGAGAAACCAAAAGGGAGTCACTGAAAATCATGATTTTTGTCGTGATATTCTTTTTGCTGTTATGGGGCCCCTCGTTTGTCAATATTATCCTCAGACTGATGGCAGGTAAAGGTTTGACGTTCAGAAACGAAGCCACCAACCTGTTCGCCATCATGGCTCGTTGTAACGCGGTGTGCACACCAGCGGTGTATGTGTGGGGCAGCCCGGCTCTGAGAGGAGCCATGGTGAGGACGGTGTGGGGCAGAGTGTGTCCGCTGTGCAGAGAAGGGAAGGCAAGAGGCAGGAAAACACATGCAAACTGCATGTAAAACCACTGCGAGGTTCAGACAAACCTGTTTTCGTCCATCCTGAGAGATCAGCCAACAGTCTGTGCGACGTGAATATCTGCCTCAGCTGGCTCCTGAAAAGCTGCCAGCTACTTGGTGACAAAATGTGAGGCACGTCAGCGACATTTTTATATCACCAGCTATGTGCTTTTGTGTATTACTGTGGCGCCTGCGAGGGAGAAACAACGCTGGCATGTGTGTGAAGCTGCTTTCTTGGTCACTCCGATCTGCAAACTGAGTCTGATGGCGCTTGGCCTCTTGTCCCCGTCTAATCTGAATTTCGATCAAATTCCATTTACCCTTTCAGCTATGAAAAACTTTAAAAACTTTTCAGATTTGTTTTCACACTGGCATCCCCTAGCGTAGGCTATTAATGCGTGAAATTAGGCTGTTTGATGGAAGGAATTATGATAACTTATATGAGTAAACTAAAACGCAGCTGTAAAACATAAACCAATGCACATTAGTCATTGTAGACTCATACAGTTTAAAACGATTAACAATTAAGCACACACACAAAGTATAGAGCAAACATCAAAATACTATTCAAGCCATGTGCATTTAAGCTATTTCATCACGAACTCTTCTTGTTTAATAAGAAGATATTATTTATTAAACAAAGTGGGAAAAACAAGCCAAGTAACTCCTGATAAAAAGCTGACACTTTTTAATTCCAATCATTCTCTGTGGCAGTGAAGTGTGCATGTGTTTAGTTCAGAGCATGAATCATTATTACCAATGACTTGTTAAAATAATAATACAAAACAAGCTATACAATGTATAAATAAAATGCATTTTTCATTGAAGATGGTCTATTTCAAATGTTAGTAATTTGAGTGAATGCAGAGTGATGTGTACTGGAGTATACTGATGATATGATATGATTTTTTTTTTATTTTTTTTTTAATAGGCCTCCACATTTCAAAATGAACCGAGCCTACAACTGCCAAAGGCAGATATGAAAACTTGATTAAAAAATCAGTTCTAGTGGCCATATTTCAGTGACTGTTGCCCTACAGCATAACTAATAAAATTAAGTGGTAGTTGGTATTTTGGTGACTTTAAGGGGGAATAGTTTATGAATAATAAAACAGCACACAGTTGGATAGAGAATGACTGCGGAGATGCAATGACAGCCATGACAATCAGCAAACACCAGTTGCAGTTGTGTTTGACAGACTATTATCGGGGCCTGTGTAGTAACTAACATCTTATAACTGTAATAAGAAGGCCCAGTGCAAAACTGTCAGTGCTCTTTGACTGTGATCACAGTGACGTCTGCGACTGAAAAATAAGTTGCCTGAGCTAGTAATAATAATTAGTGCATTTTTAAAATATTGCTCGTAGCTGACACTATAGAATGAGCTCAGTCTTGATCAACAAAGTTATGGAAGTTTCAATAAAAGTACTCCAAAAATCAATTATTGTAGTACTTATCATGATTTTTTTTTTTTTTTTTTTTTTTTTTTTTTAAATCATGTGTTCTTAAATAATTGTGTTCACAAAATTGTGTCTACTCATAAAAAAAGGGAGATGGGAAAACAGGGATAGCTGGTCAGACATATTTGGTATTTCTCCCAAACAGACAAAGTATTCATTCAGGTCAAAGTGAACAAGACACTATGACTCAGTTTGTATTTTATTACATATACACTCAGTGGCCACTTTATCAGGTCCACCTGTACAGAATAATGCAGTTCAATGTAGCAGTTCTGCCATAAATTCTACCTTTTAATAAAGTTTGTAATATTTCGTTTTTGTTGACTTTGTGGAGAATGTGACAATTTAATTCTGTGTTGCTTATCGAGGTAGTAGTTTGCAGAGGTCTTGTACTGGACTACATTATAGTTAGGGGTGTTTCTATTTTTTTGTCCTCCGTATTTATATACAATCAGCCGGACAGAATAGTGGAAACAGCTCTCTATAAAATGCAGTCCAGTACAACAGCACCACTAACTATGAGCTCAATGCCAAACATAGACGTGAATGAACACCTCTATTACTGTGACAAAAAGAAAACTTGAGCATTATAGGCATCAGAAAAGTAATAAGTTAGTAGTAAGTAAGTAAGTAAGTAAGTTAGTAAGTAAGTTGTATTGGATTGTATTAAATTGGGCAGGTGGACCTAATGAGGTAGCCACTGAGTATATGTAGCAGACTTCGTCTCAGAAATAACTGAAATGTTTGAGTGATGCAGTTTCTCTGCTGTCAATTTTTTGAGTTGCTCCTTGGGCTGTAATGCTGTCATTTAAAAAGCAGTGTTACATTGACTGTAACAATAAAAATCAGATCACAACAGAGGGCCCGATCACACTGATCTCTGCATAGCTATTCTTACTGCATATACATACAGAACAAATATCTTTAACCACATTCATCAAAAAAAAAAAAAAAAGGTTGCAGTGTTTGTATCGTTCTCACTCATTTGTTTTTGTATACATTTTTGTTCATTTTTTAAATTGCAAGTCTAATTTTTTGTATTTTGTCCATTTTTCTTATCTGTATAAGTCATATAAGTAATTTTAAAATTTCCAATGTGTAATGTTGTTTTTATGCCACACTTGCTTTGGCAATGTAAACATCTGCTTCCCGTGCCAATAAAGCCTCTTTGACTGAGACGAACGCGCGATGAGCTGTCCATGGTGCTGAAACTGGGGTTTCAGCACCATGGGGTGTGAACCTGGGGTGTGAACTCAGAGGGGACCTGACCCTCCTGTCAGCCACGTTCACTGCCTCCTCCCACAAACCACCTCCATAACATTAAGACGGAAGACGCCACCAAAAATGCCAATAAAATTAGGGCGTTATCGTCCTCCAAGCGCAGTTTAGTCTAGTTAGTAGCTCGGCTAGACTGCTTTTGCTAACACATAATGACACTCCTTCTCAACTTAACACTTCTTCCTTTGTCGGTAGATTTTGACAGCCCAGGAGACTACTTGCTCTTCATTTTCCATATCTTATTCGGGACGTGTACCGTGCTGGTCGCCGGCTCTGTGGTGATCGGGATCTTTGGCACACGCATCCTATTGCGACAAAACCGCTTTATATTCATGCTGAACACAAGCATATGCGACACGCTGACCGGCTGTAGTATTTTCTACACGTGTCTCTTCGATGTGCGCTGGGGCTTCCCGCAGAAAAACGGGTTTTTTAACATTTTTCAATCACTTCTTGGGGTTAACATGATGACGTTTTTATTTGCCCAGTTTGACCGATATTTCGCCGTGTGCCATCCATTCTTTTACGCGCGGTTTATCACCAGACGCATTATTGTGTGCGTCAACGTGTACAGCTGGTTGCACGTCTATGTCCAGTTACTCATACAGCAGCTGGTCCCAGTGTCTAAAGCCATCGAGATCTCATTGTACAGCAGAGTAGGTATACAGATAATCATTATCGTGAATGTGACCATGACCATTAAACTGCTCTTGGTCGCCAAGTATCAGCTCCAGCGAGAGCCACCGAGCCCAGAAAGAGACAGCAAGAAGGAGTCGTTGTTGATTATTGTGTTAGTTGTTATCTTTTTCCTGGTGCTGTGGTCCCCGGCCATGCTGAACTCGATTGGGTCGCTGGGAGTAGGGAGCGGCGCACAGTTTAGAAACGAGGCAGAAAGCCCACTAAACATTTTGTCCAGGGCCAACGCGCTGTGCACGCCGTCCCTGTACCTGTGGGCGAGCCCGTCTCTGAAGACGGCCGTGTGGGAAACTATATGGAGCAAAATCTGCTGCAAGTGTCCGAAAAGGTTGGTGGCATGAAAATATTGTGTTATAAATGGTGACTAAATACTTTATTATTTCCCCAGTAAACGCCGTGGTGTCCGCACACATTCCCTCATGTCACTGGAATCTTTTCAACACTTTGTATCTTGATGCAATAATTTTGTCAAAATGTCCCCAATGTCTCGTCCTTTTTTTTAGATCAGCTTTTCAGATTATGAAAAAGGGGAGTTATTTTATAGGAATGAGCTGTTTCGATTCTTAATCTTGATTTGGGAATTAAAAAAAAAAAAAAAAAAAAAAAAAGGCTATGTAGCCTGCTTTAACTACAAAAACACCTCACCTTCACCTCCAAAATACATTATATCCAATTTGCATCAATTGCATTTTTGATGAACTGTTACTGGGATTGTGACTATTTTATTTGTACAGTTAAGAAACATTAAGATTATTTTTCATGATGAAAAAAAGTCATAGTTTCCATATCTAATTTCCCCCGTGATGCTTTTTTGGTTTAAATTTTGATGAATTTGGTCTTTATAATCTTTACAATACAATTCATTTCTCCTGGGCTATTTTTTTTTTTTTTTTTTTTTTTTTTTTTTTTAGACTTTATTTGAACAGGGACAGTACACATTAATTAACATCTGCAACAGCTGTAAATGTGTCAGTGGTAGCCAAAGCTAATTTTCAACTGTAGTCCCTGGGCCGTGATGTTAAATAGGCAAGAGCTAGAAGAAGAGAAGCCAAGTTAAAAAGCACAAAAGCATGCAGATTAGTTAACTGGTTAAAAACAAGGTTAAAAAAAAATGAAAGAAAAGGTACATAAAACATAGCAGCACATTAACACAACAAGCACATTCACCATATGAACATGAGCAACATGTGTGCAGACAGACAAATATCAGGTAAGGGTGGCAGCATGCACAGACTGATGTAGGGGCACAGACATTTGCGGACACAACATATGTAGGCTACAACATGTATGCAGACAACAAACACTGGAGTAGCATGACAGCGCACACACTGACAGACGCATAGGCACGGACAATTGCGGATATGTAAAGCATAAGCATATAAGCATAAACATATACAGACATGCAGGCAAACAGACGGGTACGGTTGGATTAAGTAGGGCTGTTATGGTCGCATGTATAGTTGTTTCTTAGCCATGTTTTGAGAATGTGTTTGAATGACCTGAGAGTTCTAATATTGCGATTGAGTGGTGGTATGGAATTCCGTGTTTTTGCGGCTCTCACCGAGAAGGCTGACTGGCTAAATGTGCTTTTCTTTAAGGGAATGGCAAAATCACCCGCTATGGCAGATCTAGCGAGTCTGCTGCTCAGAGAGTGGTGGTGGGGCCAGGCCATTTTGTATTTTGTAGGACAGACTGGCATCCATTAGCTTGATGTTGTCAAAAGCTTAGTAGTTTGTGCTTAGTTAGAATGCTACAGTGATGGTGACGGACAGGTTTCTGGTCCAGGGCCTTCAGAGCCTGTTTGTACACTGGATGTATTGGTGCTAGGGTTGTTTTGCAGGCTTGAGACCAGCTTGTGAGACAATAGGTGAGATGTGACATGATAATGGTATTGAAATACAGTGTTGAAGCTTCAATGTTCAAGCTGTTTCTGATATATCGGAAGTTTGAGAGATTGTATTTGACCTTTTGTGTGACCTTTTTGACGTGTTTTTTGAATGTCAAGTTGCAATCCAGGGTAATTCCAAGGTATTTGCATTCGGTGACTACCTGTAGCCTCTCACCATCACCATAGCACCATCTGCACGCCACATTAAGCAAAGAAAAAAAAAAGTGGATAATTATGGGGTTTAAACAAATAAGTGGTGGAAGTCAGCTTAAAAATTTGGTAAAATCTGTAAAAATGTCTGCTTTGCGTATCATAATCTGAGACAATACTGGCATTAATCATCTTAGGTAAAAATGATTAAAAGGTTATTCCAGGCTGTTCTTTTGGAACTTTTTTTTTTTTTTTTAAATCACACCTGGATGTCCAGTTGAAGGGTTTATCAACCGTGCTCCATCTGTATTAGGTGGCCTGTCATCAGGTTACTATAGTAAATGTTCAATAGTCAGTGAAATTGTGCATTTACTGTACTTGTAGTTGAAATAAAAGTGACTTTCCAGTGTTGACGTCAGTTCTTGTAAAACAGAATGTGATATGATATGATCAATCAACTGTTCAGAAGTAGCTTTTTTCCAGATTTCCATTTAATCACCTGTTGTCACAACATCCTTTGCATTTATTCAGTTCCTCCCATTTACAGCCAATCTACAGTGTGTTTCTTGAGATGTTAGGCTGAACATTTACTGTACCACTTTGAGGCCGATTAAAATACAGAAACAAATTCAGATACAACAGTCCATATTAGTGCTCATACACATGTAATGATGCAATGACACACTAATCACATCAGTCCAGTTAGATCAAGACAGAAAAATAAAACAATCAGTGTGACAAAACATGTTAGTATTTATTTATTGTTGTTGTGACCTCTTACAGAGACCACATGTTGCTCACTTCCTTAAATAGCTTCGACCTTTTCACAAACAACTAAAAAGACACAAACCAAAAAGTTGTTGTTCTTGTTTTCATTTTTATCAAGTGTATACCCAACAGAAACATGGATGCTGTCTGTACATAGTATAATCATGTCACAAAATGATTCTATTAAACAAGTAATGATCTTTGCTTTTATTGAGCAGGTCACCATTCAGAAGGCTGCGGGTCATAAACATAAATGCCATGTTTCAGGAAAGCTGTTAGTATCAGTAAAGGGCTAAAACCATTAAAATCACTTACAACCACAAAAAGCATCTGAGGAAACTAGGAAACCACAGAAAAACAGATCTGATACAAGTGAAGCGATACCATGTTCACCAGAGAGCTAACATCAACAACAAAATCCCTTCAAATTAATCTGGACTAAAAATGGCTCCAAATTAACAGAAAGTAACAAAAAGCAGGACGGTCCTGTGCTTTGATATTGGACACATTTTAAAGAGCGTATGCACAGTTGGCTGGCTTGATTTAACATTAAATCAGATGAATGATAGTTGACACAAAGGGGCAAATCTCATTTGTGGCCTCAAAAAGGGAGGGTTAAGTCACACCTTAACCCCTCCGTTTTGATATTTTTCAAACATTCAGAGGGTACAATCTCCCAAGTACAAATCTTGATTTAATGAGGTGAATCCACTGTGACTATTAAATATATTAAGAAATACTTAAACACCAGTTATTACTCACGGCAGTCTGAACAAAGCACGTGTAAACAAAATGTGCCTATAGCCTGGCAAGGTGTGGGAGCATACACAGCCTTTTATCAAATAAATGTCACTGTTTTTTATTTATTTCCTAAAAAGGACACAATGTCACCTGATCTCTGTTTGCTGTGCCAACCTGTCTCAACTCATGCATTTGAGAAGGAATTTACTGACATTTTTACAATGAAAACACATTCCCCTTTTAACAAAAAACACAGCCGCAAGTGGTAATTTACGAGGTCCAGGCACATTAGGCAAATTTGAAAACATGCCACACACATAAACTACCTCACTGTTGGTGAGTAGGACCTGGCCACCTGGGGATTTGAACCCTGGACCTTTGTACCCCCAGAGTAGGTGAATGAGCCACTGGGGAGACGTGGCTTTACACACACATTCTTACAACCTGAGGCAATGACATCACATGTGCCAAGCTGAGGGGTTTCATTTGTTTAGTATTAAATAGTTTTCAATAGTCAAAATGTTGGTGATAAATTTCTATTAAAAAAAAAAAAAAAACACACTCTGAATGTACTCATGTGTATTGACAAAAAATGTTTGTGACGTTTGATCAAACATTTGGTCAAACAGAAAATGTTGATGTTGATAAAATGTTGATAGCATTAGAAAGAAGAACTTTGGAGATTGAGATGTAAACTGATTTTGTTTGTTCAGAAAAATATATTGTCACAGGATTCTGAATTGACCATTGGTTGTTTAGTGAGTCAAACCTTTCTTGCATTTCAGTCGATGTGCTGCAAAAACTTCAGCTGTGAAATCTTAAAAAAAAAAAAAAAACACTCAAACCCACTTTAATCAGTCATGACAATATTTTATGCATCAACTGAGACATGAACCTAGATTGTGAAATATTGAATTTTGTGCAAATCCAATAAGCTGTTTACTACACATTTTCACATTTATAACGCTCCCTAGTGATGATCTGCAGCATGCTTGGAGACATGAGCTTGGTGAACACTCCTGATCAGGTGTCTCAACCTCCAGTTTGATATGTCAATGTACCCATGAGCAAAATGAACCTTGGCTTCAAATTGTTAAAAGCAAATTTTGGGGACACATTATAGCTTAGAAGAAAATCTGAAAAAGTAACTTTCTTTGGCCAGGTCTGTGTAAAATCTGAAGAAAATCTGTAAGAAGACCTTGGTGAAAAAAAAAACTATTTGGAAAAAACAGGAATAAATGTGTCTGGTCCCAGGAAATCCAGGGGAAAAAAGAATATCGTTGCTAGCACTTATGGGAGTTATGGACCGAAATGTAAATACACTACTCACAAAAAGTTAGGGATATTCGGCTTTCGGGTGAAATTTCAGGATGAACCTAAAATGCATTATAACCTTTACAGGTGAACTTAATGTGACCTTCTGTAAACTTCTGAATGCACATGTCCAACTGTTCAATGTTTCAGTACTTTTTGCACAAGTTGCTGTTCTCTAACAAGGAGTTTAACGGCAAAATTCACATCAGGTGTTTGATGCTCCAGCTCATCGAGGTTGTATCATTAGGGAATGGCTGCCATAAATTTCACCCGAAAGCCAAATATCCCTAACTTTTTGTGAGTAGTGTATTTTACTAAAGCAACACTGTGGCCTAACTGGCATAATTTCGTTGCCTGAGTAGCGGGTGAGATTTTTTACCTATATGTGAAGTTTGGTGACTGTTGCTCTTAGTGTTTCAAAGATCCAGATACTTTTAGTGGAAGAGAATGGAAATAAATCATTAAAACAATGTGGTTTCAGCACTTCATGCTGTTATTTTCACTTTACCATGTACTCCAGCTACCAATAAAAGGAGGACAGAAGAATGATGCACTTCAGGTGTGTGTGTGTTGGTGTATCTCTGTGTATCCCTCATTTGGAACCAACCAGCACATCTGCATGGAAACTCCTGGAGTCTGCCCCTCTAATCAAAGATAAACCCTCTTAATCCTCAAAACAACTGACCAGTTCAATCAGCTTCTGCCAGAGAACTGATAATGAGTGAAGGTAATTTCTGAAGAGTTCGTCCGGCAGTGACGAGAATATAAAGAAGCTGGTGGACGAAACAGGCTTTATCAAAAAGTCTGTTTAAACACGCGTGTCAAAGTGCATTGCTCCAAGCCCATGTGCCTGCGTATGTATGTGTGTGTGTGTGTGAGTGTGTGTGTGCTTTAATGCATGTGCCTACTGTTTGTTTTGTTGGCTCAGTCAGTATTCTTGTGTTAAAGCATCACCAAAGAGGTCTGTGTGAAGCCGTGTGTTTATTCACTACGGACAGGGTGTGTATGTAGCTGCATGAAATGAGAATTCAAGTGAGGATGTGGGTACAGTTGTAGGTGTGTGTCAACTCTACCACAGTGTCCATGGGGGTTGCTTTAGGGGGAAGGAGGCCAAAGAAGACACATTGACAGGAATGGAAATAACAGCCCATGGCAGCGCTTGCCTCTGCAGAGACCGTCTAATCATCAGCCTGGAACAGATGGAGAAAAAATATAGATTCATGAGATTATATTAATGCTTGGAGTGTGTAATAAAGGTCAGTTTTGAGTGTCTGTGTGTGTTTTTTACCCATCTCGTCCCAGGAGGAATAGTGCAGGAATGCTTGGTTTGGCAGTGCTCCCATCGGTGATCATATCGAGATACTGACTGTCATTATCAACAGCGTTATCTGCAATCAGTACGGCTTTGCCTCCTGCCTCCTCCACTTGGCGAGCCTTTTGGACGAAGGAACAGGACCTAGAGCACACGGGTTGACTGTAAATCACTTAGTCCTTTTCTTCCTTCCCACTGAAAGGTTATTGTCCCATGAGGGAAATTCCATTTTTAGATAGTGTTGACAATATAAAGAACATGTAACAATAAAAAAAAAACATGAACCCAGAGTGAAACAGTGAAGAAAAAAAATCAAATAAAACACATAAAGACTGGTCAATAAAATCAGACAGGGAGTCAATGGCCAAAACAAATGTTACAAAACCTTGCAGTTCTTGTCTTGTTCAAGTTCAAGTTCAAGTTCATTTAAAGTCCAATACCACTGTTTACAGTCTCTAGGGCAGGAGTGGGCAACCATGTGCCGTGGAAGGCCGAGATGCTACAGGTTTTCATTCCAACGAATAACTCCACCAGGTGATTTCACTGATTAGTCCCTGCTCTCTGCTTGAAGGTGAAGTAATCAGTGAAATCACCTGGTGGAGTTTTTGGTGGGAAAGAAAACCTGCAGCCTCTCAGCCCTCCGTGGCACATGGTTGCCCAGCCCTGCTCTAGGGGCTTTACAACAAACAGGACAACAAGAAAAAAAAACTCCCCCAAAAATATAGCAACTCTAACAGAGAAAAAAATTGAAGAGGTCTTGAGAAGGACAACAGAGAGAGGAGACCCTGTTCCAGGCCGGACAGGGGTGCAACAGGCGCCGTCCCAGTGAGGAAATCACAAACAAAAACAGTCATGATGCAAAAGAAAACACACAAGCAGATAGTGACAGCAGGAGCAGCAGGAGGCCGTGACTGAGGCAGAAGGCAGACACAAAAACACAGGACGATGAGCAGACACACAGCAGTCAAAGCAGCCAGGACGAGGAGGATGATGGTGGTGATGATGATGATGAGGATGACAGGGAGGGATGACAAAGACCGGGGGGCTTTAGCAGAACCCGAGAAGAAGACAGCCACACTCGCACGGGGCATGCATACTCAAGCATGAGACACACAAACACATACACACACACACACACACACACACACACACACACCGAAAATGACATGAATTCAAGCTCACATCCTCACTGCTTACCCTCTTTCCACCAGGATGACTTGTCCCTTGATGATTTCTTTGTCCTTCAGCTCCGAGCAGCCGTCCGCTGGCTCGGCCGGCACAAGTAAGATCTCATCATAGGACGAAGTCTGGGAGCCAAGGAGAAAACAGAGAGGCCGTGCAGAGGCGGCTTGTTAGACACAGAGGACAATTTGGGCCACAAATAAATAAATAAATAAATTCAGCAGAGTTCATTCAAAGGGTGCAGCACTCACAAAATCTCCTCCAAAGTCTTTAGCAGGGGCTGCACTGAAGATGTACCCTATCTCCTCTGGGCTGATGACACGGAAATACAGCAGTTCATTGACCCCGAGACCTGAAGCAGAGAGGTCAAAGGAAAACGAAACACAACTCAACTCTGTCACAGACGATCTCGTAAGTGTTGATTACTCAAGTGCGGTCGCAACAGGGAACCGTGACACGGGATCTATGGGAATTCACAGGATTTTTGACCTAACTTGTGACACAGAAACCAACCTTAAGTTTCATGACCAGCACGTTAGCATGCCCACCGACCCGCGGCCGCTAGCCACCAATTTGCTAGCTCGGTTTATTTACCGCATGACAGTCGCCTCTGCTCTGTTTCTCACCTGTGGTGCGACAGAAACACATGAAAACACTCCAGAGGCACACAGTCCATGCTGCTGTCCGGACGGTCGCTGCCATGTTCAAGACATTTGCAGCAGTCACACGGCAGACAGACACCTCCGAGGCTCGGCGTGGGCTGCCTCTCTGTTTACACACGGGCTTTTGTCTGCATGCGTCGACGTAGACCCGCCGGAGAGAGGGCGATCGCTCGTATGCGTGAGCCACTTCCGTGTTTGTTTTCTCTGGCGCATGCGTACACGCCCGCAGCTTGCATCTTGGTAGCCTTGGGATTTTTTTTTTTTTTTTTTTTACCTCTGATCCGCCGCTTGGACTGTGGAGGGTGAGAGAGTGAAGATCTCTTGAAAAAAAAATGTCTGGACCTATCCGGTGGTTTACTTACATTGTAAATGCAGGTTTACGGTTTCAAATAATGTGTGGAAATCGTCAGTATGGCCTTTTCACACTCCAATGAAGTAGAAATGCCATTAAAATAGTCTACTAACACGCCCACTTCTACGGAAGCCCTAAAGGGCCATACATAAATATTTTTATTTCCTCCGTTTTCTCGTGATAACGAGATAATTTTCCTCCGTTTTCCCGTGATAACGAGATAAATTTCCTCCGTTTTCTCGTGATAACGAGATAATTTTCCTCCGTTTTCTCGTGATAACGAGATAATTAAATCGAGATCTCGAGAAAACAAAGCGATTGTCTTATTGCAGGAAACATCAGTCAGTGTAGCAATGTCAGAGGAGCAGGAGAGTATTGATCACTGCATCACTTATCTGTTCAATCAAGGCCTGACACAGGCTGAAATAGCTTTATGCTTTATGTCAGGGGTCACCAATCACGTGCCATGCAGGGCCGAGAGGCTGCAGGTTTTCATTCCAACCAAGACCTCCACCAGGTGATTTCACTGATTAGCTCCAGGTGATCAGTGAAATCACCTGGTGGAGGTCTTGGTTGGAATGAAAACCTGCAGCCTCTCGGCCCTCCATGGCACGTGATTGGTGACCCCTGCTTTATGTGTCCAAGGAGACGTCAGTCAGCATGACATGTCACGTATGATGGAAATCTCAGGCTATCACGTTTCATTCATTCATTCAAAACGGAGGGAAAATATCTCGTTATCACGAGAAAACGGAGGAAAATTATCTCGTTATCACGAGAAAACGGAGGAAATTTATCTCGTTATCACGGGAAAACGGAGGAAAATTATCTCGTTATCACGAGAAAACGGAGGAATTATCTCGTTATCACGAGAAAACGGAGGAAAATTATCTCGTTATCACGAGAAAACGGAGGAAATTTATCTCGTTATCACGGGAAAACGGAGGAAAATTATCTCGTTATCGCGAGAAAACGGAGGAATTATCTCGTTATCACGAGAAAACGGAGGAAATAAAATATATTTATGTATGGCCCTTTAGGGCTTCCGTACACTTCCCAAATTTTGTATAAACAGTTAGATCTGGGGCAAAAATGACGCAAAAAATGTATATTTATTTTGTACATGCTGGCACAGGTAGAGTTTATGGTGCATTTAAGGACGTTCAGACAAAAAGAAAAGTCCAGATGATTGTAGATGATTTGTCTCCCTTCTCATGGTGCAGCTGCAAGGTGAAGGTCAGTTTCTCTTCCATGTGGATAGAGCTGTTTTTGTTTTTTTTTTTTTTTTTTAATTTTTTGCAGCTATAAATATCTTCAGAAATGATGTGTGACTTTTACTGGGGCTTTTTGGAACATTTCCAAGGTATGAGAAAGTGAAAGAAAAATCACATTCCTGGTCCAGAATTTCTGACTAAAAGGCCTTCTCCTTTCCAAAAAGCGTAAACACGTGGAAAAAAAAAAATCTGTGCATGGCCTGCTGAAACCGGTCCAAACGTCCAGCAGCAAGCAATTTTTTTTTTTTTTAATTTCTTGTTTGTTGAAATGACTTATACTTCAATACTACTTTATTGACAACACTGCTGTTGTACTTATTGTTGTATGCCATTGTGAAATACAGTAAAGCTCATTTGGTTATAACAGGCCTCCCATTCACTCCCACTCATTGTGCTGCCACTTTTAAGTCTATACAGTATACAATTTCTAGTTTCATGGTTGGAGTGCTTTACACCAAACCAAAAAGGTCTACAAGTTATTTAAGTTAATTGTTCACCACCATTGTGAAATATTAAATCAGTCCTTACAACAAAATGAAATGTAAAAATGAATTTAGAGCATGTGTGCTTATTGGATGAATATTGGTTTTCATATGTGGAAACGTGAGGTTTCCCTTCTCCTTTCTCACCTGTGAACATGTGAAATGGGGCCCAGGCATAATGTTCACATGTGAAACAATTGTGGTCATACAGGGAGAGCTACACACCAGTTTTCACATGTGACTTTTCATTGAATGAAAGAAACACTTTTTGCACTTAAAGTCACAATGAAGTTGCACAATGCCACTGCAGATATGATTATAAATCAGTTACCTTGCTCCATTAAAAAAGATCTTACTTGTACTTCTATAAGCCCCTCTCACATTTGAAGACTGAGAGGGTGACAAAGTCAAATTTAATTTCCCTGAGATTTGAAATGTTATCCTCTGACACTGGGATCCAGTTAAGTGCACGAAACACAACAGTCTCAGTTTGTCCTCAACTTCTTATTTTTCTTCTTCTTTTTCTTGCAGTGCAGCAAGTCTTCAGGTGACAGCTGTGGACAGCAGTATTTTACAGTGTTTTTGCATTTACACAGCTTCTTTTTTCCTGCATGCACCTGCAATGAGGTAAATTAAAGTTTAGAGTGTGAAAGAAGAAAATTTCGCAGTTTCTACTGTGATAAAATTTATAAAGCAGCAATAAAATGATGTTCTGAGTCATATCATCTCTCAGGCCTGTATGTAAATCCCACTCTTACAGTGAGAGTGTCATTTGTCATTTCAAGCTCCAGGGCTTTTCCCTATAGGTGCGCATAGCAAGATAAAGCCTGCAATGAGAAAAATCGTGCTTCATTTTTGCACCCTGTCCTTTAACTTGCAGCAAAGATATTTTACTTTACAATCATGGGTGTATCTAAACCAAATAATATGCTGCGTTATTAATTTACTTATATTTTAACAACAGAGTTTTCAGGAGGTAAACTACACCAGCTACAGTGACGAATAAAAGATTAATACAATGTCCCGCCTATTTGTGTCACAAAACCAATTAACTGAGTTTAAGAATAGAAAATAAACACCAAATAACAAAAGATGACCTGCCACCAGTAGATGAGTTTGGCAGTCACCTCGCTGACGGCTGGCGTTGCCTTGGTGATGGTTCAAGCATGCTTGAAAATCACAGACTGACACTGATCTCAAAACTTGAACACTTAAAATACCAGTCTTTTATCCCAATGCAAACAGACACTGAGAAATACTGAATCATTGCTAGTCTTGCTGTGATAAAAAATAAAGAAATAAATTAAATTCTCCATTTTTTTGCAACTGGTATTCAGACATAAGAGCCACATATTGAGGCCGAGCCTTACAAAGCAAACACAAGTCTTTGCTTTTGTTGGATGCATCAACGATCCAAAAGCACTTAGTATTTTTTTTAGTATGTCACTTTGACAATGCCAGTCAAATAAAGGCATTTTACTGTTTATAAGAGAGTGCCTTGGAATTTTTCTCTGTTTTTAGCACTTGGCATGAATTTTATTTGGCTACACGATGCGTATATTGAGCTCCAAATTTTCCATGTCACACCTATTTTCCCTCTGCAATCTATAGCAGTCTTACACAGGTCACTTTATCATTTAAAAAGCAGATGTTACAGTAAATATAGCCACTATATCTGTCTTTTACTCACTTGTAACATTTTCCTAACTAGTCACTATTAGTTGCTATATAATAGATAGTAAATGACTGATCAATGTAACAGAATTTCTGAGTGACTTGAACTTTTCTCTTTTTACAAGTAAAAGTTTAATTAAAACTAACAGCCCATTTATTGTATGCTTATTGCTTATTTCATTTTTGTCATTTACTTTCTGTTCTGTTTTATAATAAGGAGTTTTTTTTTTTTTTGTTGTTGATTCCTGTATGGTTACAGACTGTAGATGTTTACTTTGTGTTACTCGTTGTTATCCAAAGCAGTTCTACCAATCTAGTTATTATTTATTATGCACACTTACGAGAAACTATGTCTTAATCACTAATTTCTATTATTTTCTTCTTGTCACTGTTCCATTTTTAGTAATTAAATAGCAACTATTGGTGTTTTGTTAATTTCTTATAGGAAAAAAAGGAATAAAGACAAATCATTTGAAAAAACTGCACGTCCTCATTCATTAGCAAAGAACAACAATGGGACATTAACTATTGAAACTGGAATAGCAACTAGTTTTCAATAAATAGTTGCTAGAGAATAATAGCTAGTAGAACCAGATTAAAGACTTTTGTTAATTGCTGACCGGCAAGTGATGAAAACAATTTCTAGTAAAATGTGGCAGATCTTTAAATTATTTGGTATCTAAATGAGAGAGGGTAAAAAGCTATCAGTCACTTAAAATTAGCAGTAAGAATTTTAAGTCATTGGTACCAATTATATTAAAACTGCTGATTACTATATAGAAACACCTAAAATAAGTATTTGAGAGAGGCTAATGACTTTAAAACAGGGGTTATTTTTGTGACTGGTGCATAAGTGACTGAACAGTTTGTGACCTAAAAATAAGTGCTTCTGCCTAATTTTTATTATAAGTAAAATCACTCATTTCACCTGTTTTAATTGTAAGAGTAGATTATTAAATCATCTGCCTCACCTTATCAGAGGTACACTAGATGCAGCTTTCCAGTACCAAATATTTTCCATCTAAACATCAAATTTTCAACCTTTGCCAAAGCTTTGAACCCGGTGCAGTGAAAATTCAGGAACAACTACACAAAGCTACACACACACACAAACAAGGAAGGAAGGAACACATATAAGGAAAAGACAGAGCTCTTTTAATAGCCATTTGTAGCACACAGAGGCAAACCACAAACCTACACACACACACACACACACACATCAACACAGTGACACAGACATGAGAGGGGCACAAGCGCCTCATTGGATTTTCACGTCTACAGTATAAACTAAGCTGGACTCCTTTCTCTTTGCATTTCATCTTAAAATTCTGCAGCATCATCAGACATGTTATGTATTTATGATCGAACATTCATTAGGTGTGCTGTTATTTGCAAAGGAGGTCTTCTCTTGCACTTATTTGTATTGATAGTGCCTTCACTCTTTCAGCTTATAAGTTAAATTAAGAATAAGGTTAAATAAATAATAAGCAGATGAACCAATAAATACATAAATATAAATAAATAAAAACAGTGTACTGTGTTTCTATTAACATAAACTCATGAATGATTAAACTGGGGATTTGTTGGGTGCTGTGTGGTATGACTTGGAAATGATTGACCTGGGTGTAGAAAACCACGTGAGAGACATCTGAGCTATTTCAGACCGTGAATCAGACAGTGAGGATCACCAGATGGACAGGACAGTATGAAGGAAAAGAAGAACAAGACAGCGGTGGGTTTAGATATTTTCAGTAGGTTACATTTTTCCAGGGAGTCCACTGGCTCCACTCAGAGAGCACCAAGGCATCTCTGGAGCGCACCCTCAGGCTGCTGATCTTCCACGGTATCAGAGTCGAGGACGTACTTTCAATCTGACGGGGAGCAGAGTGCACAATAAAAAAACACAGCAATGGAGAGACAGAGAGAGAGAGAGAGAGAAAGAGAGAGAGAGAGATCATTAGACGTTGTTGCAGCTCAGGAGTCAGACATGTTTGTACAAGTGAGTGTGGGTTTTTCCAGAAGGCCTTACCGCGCCGTCGTCTCTGTGCACGTATTCAATCTGGTGCTCCAGATTGAAGAAGCTGTAAGGAGTGGACCAGCTAGACGGTGGCTCTATGGTCACATTCAGATGGTGACCCACCTTCTGACAATTAACAATTGTGGGACTGTCAGGTTGGACTGCAAAGTTTAAAAAAAAAAAAAAAAAGTAACACAAGTGTCAGTAAGGAATCAGATAATAATAATAAATTCTAAATAAATAAATACATAAATCATAGTTCAGTAAAGAATCCTCAAAAAACGTCTGAGAACATCTTAATAAAAATGTTTCCACTTGAATTTCATTATTCAGGGTTTCAGTGTAATAAATAATTGTGTAAAAGTCACTGATATGTTGCTCATACTTTCATAAAATGACTAGATAAACATTGTTTTTTGCTAACATTTATTCACAAAAAAAGGCACAGACCACCAATGATGTTTGCTCTTATTGCTCCTTTCCTTTGTATTGTATTTTTCCATTTTTGTTTTGCATGTTTAAGTTTGTCACTGCAATTTTTTTTTTCTTTTTTTGGAAATAAATGTTAACTGTTGAGTGTGGGTTAGGGTTAGCTAGGGTTTGGCAGTATGCGCACACATTTTATTTTTGCTTCATCTGACAGTAAAGGCCACGTACAAACACTGAATCATCAGGGCCAAACCAACTCTTTGACATTAAAATATCTGATTTCGTCCTGCAACCTTTTTCTGAACATTCCAATACTTGAACGGTACCCCAAAATTAATTTTTTCTTCTAAGTGGGCGGTGACTTTGTCAGAGATTTTTGAAGGAGATTGCCTTCATCCACCTACTGAAGCTCAGTTTCACTCAACTTACTGATCTCTCTGAGATAAAATCTCTCGGTCAGCCTGAGGAAGGAGTAGTCCTCGTCGATGGCCTCAGCAGTGACTGTCAGCATGGTGCTTTCCTCAGCATAAGGTGAGAGGGAGTGATACAGCTCAAACTGGAATCCCCCCTCTAGGGGCAGATTAGGCTTGACCCAGTGGCAGGACTTCTCATCAACACTGCTGTGGAGGCAGCAAAATGGACATGATGTGACCTATGCAAATGACAGTTACTTCTGTATTTTTTGTCAGGGCGTGCATGTCTCTCAGCCTGCTGCTCTATCATTATACAACAAATAGGCAGACGCTCTTCTTCTAAATGGATACTGGCTATGCTGGTTTAATCTGTTGGTGTCTTTTTCTACATTTTGTCTTACCAGTTGTGGCCCAGTCCAAGGCGCACTACTTTGTGTTCGCTGGTCCATTTACAGCTGAAGTTACAGTGGTAAGACTGCGCCCGGCAAGTGAGCGGGGAGTCTGTGAAGACATACAGCTGAAGTTATTCAAAGCTGCTGTGGCATGTTTGGCTTTTTGACTGTTTAGGGTCTTGGCATTGAAGCCAAAAAAAATTATTTAATAAACTGCTGTAAATTATAAGACAGGATGGTTCAGTTTATATGAGAACTTTTGTGCTTCTTGGCCAGAGATGACAAAATTTGTTTGACTGCACACTGCAAAAACTACCAAGAATTACCAAGAATATTTGTCTTATTTCAAGTCAAAATGTCTTATTTCTAGTCAAAATATCTCATTACACTTAAAATACGACATGATCACCTAAGAAATAACTTGTTTTTAGACAATTTTCACTTGTTTCAAGCTAATTTTCACTTGTTTCAAGTGAATTTTCACTTTTTCCACAGGCAAATTTTGACAATGAAACAAGCAAATTTTCACTTGAAACAAGTGAACAAATGAAAATTGTCTAAAAACAAGTTACTTCTGAGGTGATCATGTCTTATTTTAAGTTTAATGAGATATTTTGACTAGAAATAAGAAATTTTCACTTTAAATAAGACAAATATTCTTGGTAAGATTTTGAGTTTTTAACGTGTGTGGAAAGATTCGTGATGGGATGCAGAAGGGGGTGTATTTTCCAATTTGTTTCAGCACTACTACAAAATAAGGTCTGCTTTGATGTAAAAGTGAAGAGAAATGTCAAACACAGTCTAAGGCATATTATTGATGGAGCAGCTCCACAGTGTAAATGCTGTCAGAGTCACACTTTAGTTTTGCCATTCCTAGCTTTGGCCATGTTCACAAACAGATTCACCCAACATGAGGTCTCATGTTCTGCTTTAATGCTTTGTAGGTATTAGGAAGAGGATAAAGAGAGAGAAGATCTCACCTGACACATCTCCCTCGGTGTCCAGCAGCAGATAAACAGATGACAACTGTTCTCCTCCTCTCCAGCAGCTGTATTCTCCCACCAACGCTTCCTCCACCTCGCTCACTGTCAGGCTCCGACCATTTGCCTCATCATCGTCCAACGACTCGTTGTTAAATTTCCATTTAATAGACTCATCAGACTTCACATCACAGGTCAGAGTGGCTTGATGATCCTTTTTAGCCACCACAACTTTAGACACACAGATACAAGTGGACAAGAGCAAACATACACATGAGCACACATATATCACACACAGACACACACACACACACACAGACACACACACACACACACACACACACACACACACACACACACACACACACACACACACACACACACACACACACACACACACACAAAACTACAGTCCATACATACAGTTTTCAGGAAAGGAGTTGAGGTTGAATCCATGTGCCCCAGGCAGGCTAATCAGCAGAAGCCCAAATATCCACAGTGACAAAGTCATCTGGGAATACAAGAGAAAGAGAAAAAGAGGAGGAGAAATATTGAAAAATTGTCTGTTATTTTTTGTAAATTCTGGATAATTATCCATTAATTTACTGTATGCTCTTACACCTGGTGAAAATAACAGTGAGACAATATCTCTCCAATATCGATGAGCTGATTTTTAACATTTTTTGGAAAAATACAATGACCAGAAATTCTGCGTAAATACTACAAAGAGGTCTGAAAATTGAACATTAAGCCCAAAATTTAAGAAAATAGTTGATCATATGATTGGCCTCAACCTAATAAAATGTATCAAATAGAATCAGAATAGAGCATATAAGGTAGGGATTAACAATATAATAAATGCAACTTTACCATCAGCACCAAGTAGCTTTGATGAGGCTTCTCTTACTGTTTGGAAAAAGTGACACCGGCCCTTTGAAGAAGTCTTAAGCAGAAGTTCAGCCTGAGCAGTCTTGATGATGATATGCTCTTGCTACTGCCCAGACCTCATCTTATATCTTTGGCATGAGTGGTCAAAAGACTCACCCAAAAACTAGAATAACACATCATCACATCATTTCTCTTGTGAGGTTAGACTGAAACTGGACTCAAATTGCCAGATCAGATAAGAGACCTGTCAGGACTTTGTGGGGATGGAAATCTATTTCCTCCACACTTTGCATGTCAAATTTAATCAATACGCGTGTGTTTCGATTTACTAAGAACCTGCTAGATGGTTAGAGATAATGGGTTCACTGTGGGTGGTATGGAGTTGCCCACTGTTTTCGCTGAAATACAGTCTAGCAACCTCTAATGAAATAGATGAGATAAAAAGAAAAAAAATGCATACTGTGTAAATATATGTGCAGTCATGTACACACACAATCACAGAAAAAGTGAAAGTGTCACCATGTCAAACATAGGATTGGACTTTCCCTTGACCATTCCTGATTAGTTCACGGGGCAACCCACCAACAACTAAAACTAGACACTTAATCACTCATGAAAAACACTTTTTTTCATAAGCATACCAACACCTTAAGGTGTGATCTATTAATGACCTGACTCTAGAGAGGAAGTGCTATTTTTTCATATGTTCTACCCAACCGTCATAATGATTAGTTCACTTGGTCATTCGTCTTTGTCCTATTTAAACCCGAGCCCTGTTGCTCATCAAAGTGATAAGTTCAGTATACACAGTTTATTTCACAAATTACTACAGCATGACACAACTAAACTGACGCAACTGGGATGCTGTCACTTGGTTGTTCATGCATCAGACATGCATGGACGCATGCATTGCATCATCTGAACAGAAATGGACCTTGACTTTCTAAGAATGCAGTTTCAGGTTCAGTTCCTTAAAATCCCAACTTCCTATATATACAACCGGCCTTTGAATTACCCTCAGAGTAGGAGGGTGAGGCTGTATTCTGTGTAAAGCTGTGGTTCTCATCATATCTCATCATCATACTACTACACAGGGAAAATATGTGATACTATGATAATAATAATTTGAGAAGTGATTGTGGAATATGCTCCAACACACACACACACACTGCAGTTATCACTTTTCATCTCTGTAAACCGCACACCTGCCCTGGCAAGTTAACTTCCTCAATATGAGTGAATATTTATGGGAGTATGCAAACTAATATGAGAGGGAAATTTTACACTAAATTACAAATCCTAACCCACCAAATGAGTGCACAGGGTTGTCTTTGTTAGCCTTTCCTACGAACACCACCTTCATTTTCTGTAAATGTGATGTCATCAAAATGCACCCCGGTAACACTTTACAATAACGGTCATTAATAAATGGTACATTGATAGTTAATTCAACTTAAACTATTTTGCTAAAGAAAGAAATAATTGTTTACAAACTATTTGTAATGCTATAATTTGTTGTTTTATCATCAAATATATGTAATGCAGTAAAAAGTGCAATATTCTGCTGAAATGTGGCGCACTGAAAGTCTAAACTGGCAACAAAATGAAAATACTCAAGTCAGGTGCCAGTTCCAGACTTAAAGCTGGGCTGAAGTGCGGGGCTTTAAAGCAGACCATAAGGTTTCAACTTTCTTCAGGTTCAGTTAACGATGAAGCTGAGGATGGATCACACCCATCAGGTTTATCCTACGACCAGAGCCGGAGTGGGACTCATTTTCAGCCCTGGAGTTTCATGCCTCAGACCGGCCCACTTTAGATCACAACATATTATTATTAAAATCAAAAAATATAATGGGTCACTACTATTGTTTGGGCATAGAAAGTGGTTATATTGGAACTAATGCTTGCTTGTTCACACACTCTGTTAGAACAGCTCACCTGTTCCTTCCATACTGACAGGAGCAATCCCCTCATCACTACTCGCTCCTGGCTCTGCTTCTGACACCCAATCATATTTTTAAAATTGTCATAATTCTCAGCTCAAATCTCCCATTTTTACAAAGCCTTCTGATCAATTCAGGTCAGTTTCATTAATATAGTGCTGAATCATCTAGCATCTCAGGACACTTTTCATACAGAGCAGGTCTACACCATACTCTTCATTATATTAATTCTAATAATATTCACTTAATGAACAATCCTACCTGCCCACTCTGGACTTGTGGGCTCATGGCTGGTGCTTGGTGCTGGATCTTTCTTCTGACTTTGAGGGGCTACAAGACAAAGTTTCCCAGTTGTGTGGCGTCGCATCATGCTATTATTTAAATTATATAACGTTATGTTATATGCCACAACGCCACACAATTCATTGACTTGATAATTAACTTGAACGGTGATTTGCAGGCAAAGTTCAACATCTTGCCTTACGCGTTTCATCGTCCTCATATGTCGTTTCAAACGGCGAGCTCGTTTTAGTGAAAAAGTTGCCAATTTTAGCACACTGGGCTGCGTCTGTTTCCAGAGCTTTCCTCTTTTGAATTCTTACCTTCTCCGCGCCACCCTTGCTCTTTCTATTTCCCATCTTTCTAACACCACTGACCGGGTGCACGGACGTGTTACGACAGGAAGTGACCAAGACTTCCTGGGAGTTCACATCGAGGAGGGCCTGACCTGGGGTGTGAACTCCACAGAGCTGCTGAAAAAGGCCCAGCAGAGACTCTACATCCTGAGGGAGGGTGCTCAGGAAAAATAATATCACCCAGAGACTGTTGGTGTCCTTTTATCGCTGCTCCATTGAGAACATACTGACATATTGTATCTGTGTTTGGTACAGCAGCAGCACAGCGGCCCAGAAGAAGGCCCTCCAGAGGGTCATCAACTCAGCCCAAAAGATCATCGGCTGCACCCTTCCCACACTGGAGGAACTGCACAGTTCCCGCTGCCTCAAAAAGGCTCAGAACATTATTAAAGACATTTTCCATCCTGGTCACAACCTGTTTGAGCTGCTGCCATCAGGCAGGCGGTACAGAAGCATCAAGGCCAGGACAAACAGGCTGAAAAACAGCTTCTACCCCACTGCAGTAAATGCACTCAATGCTGCTAAGGGACAGTGCAATTAATTGTGAATTTGTGCCTGTGCGTTTTTACTGTTTACTGTTTTTTTTTTTTTTTTCAGAAAATTCTATTTATTATGTGTTTTGTTTGTTTGTCCTTTTTTTTTTTTTTTTTTTTTTTTTACAATTTTTTCTTTTTTAATGTTGAATGAATGATTACCATTAGGGATCGCACTTTTAATTTCGTTGTACATTGTACAGTGACAATAAAGACATTCTATTCTATTCTATTCTAGGGTGCGTTTGCAAAAAAAAAAAAAAAAAAAAAAGCTGCCAGTGGAGGCGGCGGCGGCCCAGGGACTGAACACCGCCCCCCCCAAAAAATAAAAAATAAAAAAGTGAACACTGACCCTTGCGGCCCAAACATCAGACCGGCCCACCGGGAATTGTCCCGGTCCTCCCGATTAGCCACTCGGGGCTTGCCTAACCCTAACACTAATAACCCAGAGGACTGATCAACACTTTTGAATGCCTGTGAGCCTAAGGTTTGAGATCAAATGTAGATAAAAACAATGGAGCAAAATATTCTGGTATTTGGGGTTATCTTGGGGCAAGAGTTGCCCCGACCTCCTGAGGCGTTCAAGTTTTCTTATTTTAGGAATTGAGTTACATTTATCGTTCTTTACATCATAACAAGGTGGGGTGCGCTCCCTTTTGAAGGTCATGCCTTTACTGAGTTCAGTTACTTTCCGCCTGTGTCTAAACTCTCTCATGCTACGTTTGTGTTACACTGTTCCTCTCCTCGATGGTGTGAGCATATGAGCAGAGCCAAGTGGCTTGTCTCTCGCTGTGTTCAACATTGCTTAGTTATTTTGTGTGTATGCGCATATCATTTCTAAGACTATGGCCCTTTGTGTTCAATTTGGAAGCAAACAACTCTGGACACCGGACAATGATGCTAATTCAGAAAAATGGGTAACTTAAATATTTTCCTGTGGGAACTGCCCCTTGGGAATTATTGGGACTTAGTGAAACACAATTACTGTAGTTATGTATTAAACAACAACAACAACAACTGCAAGGTCCAAAGTTTGCAGTGAAACTAAAGCAGTTCTTCCCTGGTATCTTAAAAACTTCGACAAACATGTAAAAAACAAGAAGAAGAACTGAGAATTTTAGAAATTTAAATGTTATTTTTATTACATGATTGAGTTCACCGATACATTTGATGTGTTGGCATCACAGCGCGGGAGAGGCGGCGTGACACAGACAAAAGGGATGCACATTCCACTGGATAAAATCTTTTCACTGGGACAGCAGAACAAGGCAAATCAGACAACAGGGTATCAGGGCTGACATATAAAATGACTTATGTATTTCATCCCTAATGGTCAAGGTAACAATTACGGTAAGAGCAACTTTTATTTGTAGCCATAGAGCAAAGAGGGAGATGAACAGTTATAAAATAAAAGCTACTGTGTCAAAATACAACGTCAAGAAAAGCCTTGAAATGTCCACTGGTGGTTGTTAGTTTGCCTCGTTCTTTGAAGCCTCATCAAAGTTCTCAACAAGATCTAAAAAAAAAAAAAAGAAAAAAGAAATGGGTGAAAGGAAGGAGAGAGAGAGAGAGAGAGAGGGAGGAGATTTAGTGAATAAACACCTCAGACACAAATCAAATATTTGACATGTTCAAACTAAGCTTCACTTCTGAAAATCAGCATCTTAAATTACACAGAAATATTTTCAATCAACAGCATTTAGCCACTAACAATAATGTCACGCGTTTGTGATTATTTGATGTCTGACCCAAAAAGCAGGCAAATCAAGCAGGCAAATTCATCTCAACCAAACCTAGTGAGGTCATTTATGTCCTGCGGGATTATGCACAAATGACAAATTCTGAGGTAATCTGTTTTTGTATCTTACAAGCATTCAGTAGGCCTACTGTTAGCTTAGAAAATAAATGCAAATTTTTGTTTAAAGGGGGAAAAGGGGATTTTGCTTGCCTGGAACCTCGTCATCCTCCTCTTCAGCAGCGACCATGGGGGCTTTGTTCTCTCCAGCTGTGAGGGTGACAGGGTATAATATTAAGATCATGTAACAAAATAGTACAAAAAGAAAAGAAAATATTGAGTACACGGGCAACAGCACACACACACACACACACACACACACACACACACACACTACAGCTTAACACAGTTGCTCAAAACACATCAGTAGCTTTGTGCCTCTACCTGGCTTAGGCAGGGTCTCTGCTAATCTCCTGAGGCTGGTGAGACTGTCGGCTCCGAGCTGGTTTAGGATGCCGGGGAGCATCTCTGTGAGCTGCTTGTTCTCAGCGTGACCTGTGATGGTGAAGGTGTTGGCAGCCAAGGAGGCCTGGACCTTTGGGTTGTTAAAGTGGATCACTGTTCCCTGGTTTGTGAACATGTTCACCTAATGTGAGGGAAAACAGAAGGGAGAAACAAGGAAAACGATTAGTGGATCTTCCCTGTGTGAAGCTGCCGCATCACTCAGAGGAATCTGCTGCACGATTTTGAAGTGCCAATGCATTTACTTCTCTGTACTTTCGTCCAGAGTGAATTTATATGAATATTCACTTTCTTGATTTAGACTACCCATATTTTTGCAGTTTAAAAAGGTATAAATCTGCCTGAAGTGTTGAATAACTTCTTGACTAATAGCAAGTACAAATGGTGATGAAACTATCTTGAAATGTAACTGATTTCAGTCTGTCATACACAAGCACAGGCCCAGATTACCTAAACATCCAAAAAAATGAGCTATGATCGTCAAACATTGCTGTTTCACACTTCAAACTAAATACATGAAATGGGACTTCCAGGTTTATAAAAGTACCCACAACTGTGAACTCTTTATAGTCCAAACGTCAGTTTGAGATGTGTGAAATATTTGTATGTGTCAAAGCTGTTATCTCTGAAACAGAGAGTTGTACAGACAGTTATGAATCACGAGGAGGCTCATTCTAAGTGAATGCTGCTGTACCTCCTCAATGCCAGAGATGTTGTTGACTCCCAGTTTCTTGAGGGAGAACTGCAGTTTCTTGTCATCGGCTGTGGCTGTTCTGTGCACCACCTTCTTCTTTCTGCGGGCCGACCCCTGTAGAAGACAACAATGATCTGAAGCATGTGACCACAAAAAAAAAAAAACAACCCTGACAAACTTGCAGTGCTGTCCATTTCCTCAAAGCAACCCGCCAACTTGTATCTCAACCTACCTTGCCGCCTATGCGAACCTGCGCCTGCAGTTTGGCGAGCTTCTCCTGGTTCATTATATTCTCCTTCATCTGTCAAACAAAACAACGGATACACAATTATTGTTAATTTTAAATCTTGTCATGAGAACAACTGCTGTGATAGAGGCAGTAACCAGAGTCGTTAGAGAAAAAAAAAAGTACCCTTACATCTGAGCCATCAGTCACTCAGAAATCCTTGGCATGCGAATGCCAAAGTTTCGCCTGGTTGTGGGCAACACAGCTTTTATGTACTCACTGCCTGTATGCACATGCACACTAATTCTATTACTTAGGGATTACTAGAATCAATGAGAAATATGACAGGCGTACAAGAGTTTTTCCACTGTCACACAGTCTTTCCTGCATAAAGAATTTGGTATCAGCCACCACCACCAAATTTAGTACCGCCATCAGCTCAGCATAGTTTTGACGAGTGTTCTTGTGGGACACAGTAACAAGTGTTGTACTGTCAGGGACTCTAATATTTGTCATTTGCAACTGCAACTGTGGTACACAACCATCACTACGGCACATGGTGGTGGTGGCGGTGGTGCTGTATCGTAATCAGCACAGGAACCGGCGCTACCGAATCAGCCAACGAAGGAGAGACTTCCACTTTGGTGGTGGCAGCGGCGACAACGTTATTCTACGTGGCTGAAACAGGTGAATATTTTGTCTTTTGCATCCAAGCATGTCCAAATCCTTTAATGAAGCTTACTAAGTTACTGAGTATAAGTTAAATTTTTCAGTTTTGCAGATACAGTGAGTTGTAAGATTAATGACATTTTTTTTTTTTTTTTTTTTTTAGACAGCAAGGGAGAATCAAGAGAGGTGAAATAGTACAGGCAATCTGGTTATTACAGGCAGATGAAAAGCAACAATTCATGTTACTGATGAGATACGGTAAGTCTGCTTAAAATGATGCTTATGTTATTAATCATGTAATTAGAACTCCTAAAATACACTGCTTGCAAAACATGTTTGCAGCTGACAGTTGACGGCATGGTACACATGCAAATGTGAGCACATGATCAGGTACCAACATGACTTCAGGAAAAACCCCGTTTCATTTATTCGAAACTGGTGACCACTGAAACTCGTGGTCTGGGTGAGGTGATAGGAGCCAAATCGACCATCCGGCTATATTTGACCAATTGCCTCAGTGCCAATGATGTAATGGTATTGTAAGGTTAACTACTAGTGCTATAATAAAACGTATTACGGCTGGGACGATGCACTCCCGATGTTTCCCAATTCAATACTATCACGATACTTGGTTCCACTTTAATATGTATTGCAATTGTACAAGAAGCCTGATTTGATATGATCTGTGACTTCTGCTTTTTGAATTATCCCCTAGTTTGTGGATGCAAAGTTTCACGAGGCTCTGACTATCCAAGAGGTCACAGTGGGTCATGTTAATCAGAGATGTCAAGTTTCAAAAACCGGACTCACTTCAGTGAAACGGCTACTATGGGGGCTAACATGATCACACACGAATAAAACTGGGCTCCATGAATCCACAAGAGCTTCAACTTTCCAGTCAAACCCAATTGAATGCAACTCCAAGACTGTTTGGGCGCCACTAAGTAGAAATACACCATTTTAGAATAGGAAAAAATAACACATTTGTACACTGCATGCAACAACCTAGAATAACATGGCTGGAACAAACTGGTGGTACCAATTTCTTTAATTTAAACCGATTAATTGTTTTTCTTCTTCTTCTTTTTTTTTTTTAAACTCAATTTGTTTGTTTGTTTACAATTGTTAAACAAACAAACAAAAAAAGTCACGATGTTGAATTGATTTTCCCCATTCCTCATGATCAAGTGTGTAGAGGCAATAACAGCGCAGCTAGAACAATCTGCAGGTCAGGAAATTGCATACTTTAACTGCAATGCAACATTTAAAATCAATTAAAGACGACACTGGAAGGTGAATTGGGATTTTGGATATCTTCATATCACAATGCCTCACCAGACTTGAAACTCTCTCAAATCTCTCCACTTCTTTTGGCACAGAGGGGAAAAAAAAATCTGCAGCTGCCACACGCCTTAAAATAGCCGCACACTCGTTGTTGGTCGCTCAAATCTGGACTGAAGTTTGCACAAACTAGACAGAGGGAGGTGGTCGGCTAAAGTTAGCAGCTACCTCGACCCGTTTCGTCTTGTTCTCCCGGTAGAGAAACCGGAGCTAACCTGGCTGTCTTTACACTCTCTCTCCATGTCTGCACGGATGGATAGATGTGTTTGGGTGTAGTCACCGTTCACTTTTCGGTGGATAATCCCGGACAGCGAGCTGTAAACGCCCTAAAAGTTAGCTGACAGATCTCTCTGCTAGCAGGGGAGCTAAGCAGCTAACGTTAGGCCTCTTCACTTCGGGGGCTAACACACAAACATGTGCGGCATTTTGCTTCCACCTGGCCGAGAGGAAGGCAACAACACACTGCTCTTTCTCCACAAACCGTGAAAAATACACGCCAGATCAAGCTTATAAAGTGCAGTGAGCCTGGAACTGACCTGGGAGTGTGTAAACACGCGGGTCACACAGTCGGTGGAAGCTCGAAGAAAGGAGGGAAGACAGGAAGTGACGCACTGAGATAGACGGCGTGCCAGCTCGGGTCCAATGTTTTTCCCTAGCACGGCGAAGGCATGATCGTTTATTCTCTGTAGCAGCCTTTCCCTAACTAACTTCAGCCTAACCCTGACACTAAGCTTAACCCTAACCTTAACCAATGAGCAAAAATGACCACCAAAAATGTACAAAATAAATAAATAAATAAATAAAATAAAATAAATAAAATAGTCCTGAGTCTCCTTAATCACATATTCCAATAAATCCGAGGTAGTTACTGGCGAAATCATATTTGGGATAATTAGTGTATTAAATTGGTAACTGGAGTGATTTGAGACAGCCTCGAGTTCCCTCTACTTCCCTCTTATTTATTTTTACTTCATTAAACCACAATTATTCATGATTAATTTCCCGACATTTAGCCATATAACTACATTTCATTTGAACAAACATACTGAGGCGATCTGATCGTGATTATTATTGGAGATTCTTCGTTATTAAAAAAGAGTAGATGGACATGTTGATCGCTGATTAGGTAAAGTGCAGTAATCACGGCGATCAATAAAGTTGACAACGGAAGTTTCTACGTCACAAGCATGGCGGCCTCCAGTGAGCGGAGAGGCAACGTGATAACTCCCTAAAATGAGCCGCTTTGGGTGTACTTCAGCAAGGATCGCCGCTCTCATCTAGTTTCAGCGCCTTATAACCTGCTCTAATTAATATCCGCACCTCTGGGAAATAATCCGTCAAAGGTGAGAAGCAGATTAAGGTTAGTTATTGTTATCCGCTAATCTGCGGCGCCGCTAGCTTCTGCTGCGCTGAGCACGTTGGCAGGAGTTCAGTGATCTGTCGCCGCATTTTCAGATGTGCAGCTTTAAGTTTTAGTCGTTTTTATATAAGGAAAGGTTTGATTATAAACATCCTCACTTTGTTATGGACGTTACGCACACGCCTATGAAGAAATCGCTTCAAACTACTGGGCTAATCTGCTAATCACGGATTGTCAACCTGTTAGTTTGTTGAGGTTCGGGCTAAATTTTTACATTAAAATTTGTTACCATGTCCATTTTGTGAAGCTGTCTGTGTGTACTGTCTTTCGGCTCTGAGTGCTCATTAAATACTGATTAAGCACCCTTGGTGATAACTTTGAATATTTTCTTTGATCCATGTTTTTGTTTTCTCTTTATGCGCCTTAATCAGAGACAAAGTAGATCCTGACAGAAAGAGAAAAAAAAGTGCGCAGAGATGGCCTCATTCAAACCCACGAAAATCCAAGTCTACCCTAAACTGGGAGAGAAAGTTACACAGGACACATTGTACTGGAAGAACTACAAGGTGAGCTTGTTGTGTGTTGTTTTAAAAAGTTGCTGTGGCTTGGATTGATGTTGGAGTTGCCAGTGACTGTATCCTTTAATTGTCATTCACTGCAGTTCTTATCAATGCTTTTTTTTTTTTTTTTGCCTCTTGTGTTGCAGGCTCCAGTCCAGATAAAAGAATTTGGAGCTGTCACAAACATAGATTTCTCCCCTGTGGCGCCTCATAACTACGCCGTGACAGCCTTCACCAGAGTATGTCGGCTTCTTTTGTGTGAATTCAGCTCAGTTGTGTTCACTTAATTTAATCAGAGATCGTTCAAGACTAAAATATTGGTTTATATTGAGCCTTGAATGAGTAATCAAAGTCACAAGGTTTAACCGAGATGCACTTTCTTTGCATTAATAGATTGTTAATCATATCTGATGCAGGCCTGAGGGCATCCTCATGGTGTCTTTGGGAAGGAAGACTTTCCTTTACAGGCATCAAGACAGAATAACGTCACCCTCCACAAAATGTATTCATAATGAGGCAATGCAATCTGCTGTGCAAAATCTTTGTGATCGATTGTACTAGTTTGCTTTCCTTGGTTTCACCTCATCTGGACTAAAGAGAAAAAAGTTCAAGATTCAAGATGCTTTATTGTCAATTCTGCAGTTATGTGCCAGACATACAGAGAATCGGGAAAAAAAACGTTTCACTCTGATCTTACCCAAGGTGCAAACAGTGCAAAAAGTTAAGTATAAATAACACAATTAAATAGTGCAAAGAGAAAAAACTACTTTAAAGAGCAATACAAAAAGCAATATAAACAATATTAAACAATAGGATGCAATAAAAACAAAACAACAACTCTCATTCCACAGTGATTGTATGAAGTATGCACATTACAGTATACACATCTAAAAAAGCAATTACTCTTGCGGTTTGCATAGGTTGTAAATGTGTGGCTCTAATGTCTGATTCAGATTGGTAGGGTTGAATGAAAAATGTCTAAAGTACTGCTTGGAGGTGCAGCGTTCTTTTCACTCTAACACTGTCCTCCCTTCAGATCCACATCTACGGGCCGTTCTCCCAGGAGCCAGTGAAGAGCTTCACACGTTTTAAGGACACTGCGTACTGCGGGAGGTTCCGGTCAGACGGCCAGCTGCTGGTGGCCGGGTGCGAGGACTCGGTGGTGCGGCTGTTTGACGTCAGTGGGAAAGTGGCGCTCAGGATGTTCAAGGGTCACACAAAGTAGGTGTCTGTGTCTGCTCGGCTCATGTTGATCTGGCGGAGGAGCTGAAACCCTAAACGTCACCAAGTGAATGAATTGTGTTGTTGGAATGTCTCTTGGTGTTTGCCTGTACGACTTTTTGTGATCTCACCACTTTATGTGTGTTGTCTGTCTCCTTTCCTTGATCATTTGCATTGTATGCTGTTATGTGGAATATACGATATGATAAAACTCTGGTGTGTTATACAGTCATATACCCACATCCTCTGTTTTGTGATGGACGCCTCATGCTATTCTTCATGAGCAAGCAAAGCAGCAGTTAACTTTATCTTGTCCGTTTTTATTATCCCAAATATTATCCCATTTTTTTTTTTAGCTCAGATTTGCTCGTTGACTCTCATTAGATGGCTTGTGATTCCTTGACTATAACTGAGCCACATGATTTGCAACAAGGTGGAATGATTATAGTTTAATTTGCCATCTTTGATCTCATAGTTCTCTAGAGTTTTCCATTCCACACCAAGCATTCAGACATTACTATGCATTAAGAGTGGACGATTAAATCAGGTAATTTGGATTTATGTTTTAAATCCATGTGAAAAATGGCTGAATTGTAAAATCGAGATGTTGACTACGTTATGTTATGTTATAAAAGCCGCTGAGCAATCTGTCAAAAAAGGCAGACATTTCGCTCATCTGCACGGAACATGCATGTCCAGAGATGCATGCGCCAATCAGCACTCACATGATCATGCCTGCTAAGTTTCCTATCAGTTAGTAGTTGTAGTGAAAAATGAGAGAAATCTAGATTAAAACTGAACAGTTTAGGGGGTAAAAAAAAATCAAGATTTTAGTTTCTGGCTATATCGCCTAGCTCCTTTCTGCATATACAAGTTGGTCTCAAGTATCTTTCACTAGTTTCCAGTTAATATAGATCTACAACCCCTTTCCTCTCTCTAGCTCTGTTTGCAGAGGCCGTGCAGGTTAATTTTTGAGCATCACTCTTGTGTTGGTTGGGCAACAGGTTGTGTGATGATTTCTCGAGTGATCCATCGACTGAAGTCCTTGATGAGCTCAAGACGTCTGACAGTTTGTTTACAGCCAGCCGGACAAACATGTGACTTTGAGACTGAGCCGTCCTTGTTGACCGAATCTTTGTTGTCTGGTTGCATTTGTCCTCAGGGCCGTACGTGTCACAGACTTCACCTCCGACCGTTATCACATCCTGACAGGGTCCGATGACTACACCTGTCGACTCTGGGACATCCCAAACTCTACTGAGCTCACCTCCTACCAAGAACACACAGACTACATCCGCTGTGGAATCACAAGCAAACTCAACAGAGATCTCTTCATTACTGGTGAGGAGGAAGCTAAATCTGTTATAGTGTCAGGCCTGAATGAAATAAAGTGTGATACAGAGTTAGTGACGTGGCAGTCGATTCAGTGGTAGACGATGCTAGTTTAAAAAGCGATTTGTTACTTCACTTTATTACTTGGGGTACCAGAAAAGTAACTTGTGTAACAAAGTTATTTTACATTAATTTTAAAATAACTTTGAGTACTTTTGCATTACCTGCTTCAAAACATGCAGTAACAATATGGTCTGTGCTGTCAAGTGTTCATTTTTTAAATTATAATTTAAGTTTTAAAATGCAAGACAAGACTTTTCCTCTGGTTCATTTGTATCAAACTGTAAGTAGCAGCATGTTTGCTTTTTTCAGTCTGTGCAAACAAAAATGAAATGGCATGAAAGAAAAACACAGGCTATAATTATAAAAAAGTAATGCATCACAAGAATTTGAAAAATGAGCATTCTGGCAAAAAAGTAAATTCTAACCAAAAAGGTACTCTGACATTGGATGCAGTGTGTGTAGCTGATAGTTGATGTTTTTGCTCCAGGTTCTTACGACCACACGCTGAAACTGTTTGATGCCAGAGTGAATAAGAGTGTGATGACGATGGACCATGGCCAGCCGGTGGAGAGTCTCCTCCTCTATCCGTCAGAGGGACTCCTCGTCTCAGCAGGTAGTCCACATTCACATCTGTCATGCTCTGCCTGCACACTTCATGTTAATAGATATCCCTCGTCACTGCAGCCTGCACTGACTGACTGTCAGACCACACGCAGAAATGAGATTATAGTCAGTCGACCCCAGACTTTATTATATTTGTTTATTATTACATTTTTAGTCATTTATCTTAAAATGTTGTTATCTCGCATGGCAACAATATTTTGTTTTTGTCTTGCTTCTGTTAATTAAAGTATTTGTGGTTGAAGCATGATGCATGATGTTGTGACAAATTATAACAAAGGGAAGGCCTGTTGACAAGTGGGTGGGTTACATCACAACAAACATGAAGAGGGAGAGCCACTGAATTGTTCAAAAAATTACATCTGCTTGGATGTTTTGTGCACACACACACCATGAGGTAACAACTAAAAATACACCAAATGCTGGAAAGCAAAATGATAGATTGTTATATAAAAATACATTCAAATTAAATGCATGTATGGAGAGCAAGCCAACAGTGTGAACTTTAAAAAAATCTATTTCATTGAGTTATGATGGGGGTAAAAAAATAAATAAATAAATAAATAAAAATCCCCCACACCGTTGCCCCCCTGGAGTTTGTTCCGCATTTAAAACTGCTAAAAATACACCAGGTTTGCTAGTGTCAACTAATGATCTAGCATCTGATGAGGCAGCAGCCCTCATTATTTGTGTTTTCCTTTCAGGCGGACGCTATGTGAAAGTGTGGGATCTGCTGAAAGGAGGTCAGCCTCTGGTGTCACTGAAGAACCACCATAAAACTGTCACCTGTTTGTGTCTCAGCAGCAATGGACAGAGACTGCTGTCCGCCTCTCTGGACAGGTGTGTATGAGACAATATAGGTTTGGGAGCTGGCAGACAAAACAGAATAAATATTAAAAAAAAAAAAAAAAACTATAGAGATTGCAGATGCACACTTGATTGTTGCAGTTAAATTCTCAGTTTGTTAAATTAAAAGCAGTATGTTCTAATCAGAACCTCTGTTTGTCTTTGCAGGCATGTGAAGGTGTACAACACAACCAACTATAAAGTGGTGCACAACTTTGACTACGCTGCCTCGATCCTTAGTCTGGGTTTGGCTGTAAGAAATTAACCACTACCCTTCTTTGCATGAAGTCGTGATGTGTGAACAGTGATGAATATTTGAAGGCTCGGATGGTGTTTAAAATTTAAGAGGCAGCGGTGATGAAAGAGACACTGTCCCCGACACGGCAAAGTCATAGGCTCAATTTCTGCAACAACCAACAGAAAGACCCAATATTTCCAAAGATTTTATGAAAAATAGATGAAACATTATACGCTTTGCTCTCTGTGTTGGCATGAGACCCATCCTTTTTATGAAAAAAAAAAAAAGAAATCTCTATTAACGTCGGGACAAGAGTGTAGTGTTTCTGGAACCTGATGTGCTACTGCTGAAAATGAGCTGACAGGAGGCATTTCTCACTGGAGGCTTTTAGCGCTCCTAGATTTACCGATTTCTGTCAGCACCGTGATCTTTGCAATCTTTGCCCTGTCTCAGATTTGTTAGAACTAAACAGAAACCTAACAGTATGTGCCATCCCAGCTATAAACTGTGCACTGCAGTATGTAGTGTGTGGCGAAATGCTGCTCGGCTGCTGCATTCACACCATTCTGAGTCCATGTGATTTATTTACACTAACAGTCATGGCATTTTGAGAAGTTACTCTTTTTTTTCCAAGGTTTTCTGAAACTGGATAATGGTGTAAAACTTAGGCATTTTAAGTGTTTGAAATCCTCCTTAAATTCAGTGCATGAATTAGAAAATCTATTCATTCAGTGTACCCTTCACTCATGTCACCCCTCTGCGTTTAGATGTGTTGGAGTTGCACACATGCCATTTGGGTACTTGCCATTCTTTTGACTAATGTACCTGAAATCTGAGTGCTTTGGTGCTGCTGTAGGAAAATTCAGGTCTCCACATCCTGGGTCCTCTTTGGCTTCAGACTGCAGGCAAATCAGATTTGTTTCTCAGATCTTTAAGACAGACTGACCAAATGTGGTTTGGATTTGCATAATTTGCATTTCATGTAGTTTTTGGCAGTCCAGACTTTTTAAAATCAATCTGGATATGCCAAAAATGGATTTGGGCTGTCTTTCAGAACCAGGCCTGTGTTTGGTCAGTCTGAGATGGAAGTGCTGCGTTGTTGTCTATGTTCTTTCAGATTTCAAGTGGTACACAAATTCATGTACACCCTCCAGACGCAGCCAAGTTGGCCAGACAATTTGGCCGGCAATTGAGTCACTTTTTACTGCGCCCAATTTCTGGCATGCATTTCCACATGAATTTTGAAGACCATCATCCACCACCTCACATACACTCATCACCTCTTCTTAGGTGAAACACATAGACGTCTTAATTACTTATGTGCTTGTATCAAGTCAAACTTAAGTTGCAAGATATGTAAATTACAAGAGAGCTTTTACACAACCACGTTAAAAACAATATCTAAACACCTGCAGTGCAAACGCACCATAAAAATGCAGATTGCGTAGAGAACACAACACATGCATAATGTGTCAAATAGATCCTTTCCAGTACACACTTTAATAGGGATAAAATCAAGTGCAAAGCTCTAGAGAAAAGTTTTCAGCCTGCTTTGAAGAGGTAACATCAGGGCACACCTCAAGTTCTTTAGCAGGCTGTTCTAACAGCTGGGGGTGTAATGACTAAAAGCGGCTTCAGCAGTTTTTGATTTACTGGAGGCTAGTACAAAACCCTGACAGACCCAGCTTGATCAATTTGAGAGCCGTGTTGTGGAGCCAGGCCATTTAAGGCTTTGCAGACAAGCAGCAGACTCTAAAGGCAACTCCAAAGCTCACTGGAAGTCAGTGCAGTGATATAAGAAGAACACATTTAACGTGTTGAGGTCTTCCTGTCCTAGTCACGCCAAAAAAGATGACCTGATGATGCCTGAAAAAATGGTGTTACAGTAGTTTCATCTACTTGAACTAAAGGCATGTACAGTTTTTTTAATAGTCTTGACTGTGATGGAAAATGCCTCTGACTGATAATTTTGGAAGTTAAGATTGCTATGGATCACACCAATTTTCTTGTCTGCTCACTGCACTCCAGGATGGTATGTGAAATAACAAATTCCTGATTGCACTGTAAAACTAACTATGAACATATCTGTCCTCTCAGCCGGATGATGAGTCCATTGTTGTGGGGATGACCAACGGCATTCTGAGTATCAAACACAGGAAAAGCTCCGAGGAGACAAAGGAAATCTCAGGCCAACAGAAGCGGCGGCCGGCATACCGTGTTTTTGTGAAAGGGAAGAACTATGTCCCGAAACAGGCAAGGAACATTTTGTGACATACAGTGGCCGAGGTGAACGGTTCAAGGCCTGGCACGCTCTTTTGAGTGGTTAGTCCATGAGTCGAACAGATGAGCTCAATTTGTCTACAATCTCAACAGCCTATGCCAATAGTTTGTGGTTATTACAGGCATAATTAGATAGCTCTGCACTCACTTCATTGTGAATTTATGTTTTTATTCCCTGCTTCTCCTCACATTGTTGAAACATGCATCTTTTTCCAGGATGATTATCTGGTCAGTAAGCCAGTGAAACAGCATTTGGCCAAATATGACAAGCAGCTCAAGAGGTTCAACGTATCCAAGGCTTTGGATACAGCTCTGGAGGTAAATTTCCCATATTCATGGTTCAATGAGGTTCCTTACAGTCTGAGAAAGGCACTCATCTATAGCACTTGTTACTCTGAGTGAAAGGGGAGATAAAGAAAGTGATGATAAAGAGCAAATAAAATCATGATCTGTAAACAGATGTTCTTCTGAGTGATGCTGAAGAACATTTAAATAGTGGGTAGTATTGTTATTTTACTCTTAATTTAAACACTAATATACACTGATATTTTATTAACAGACGTGGACAAGATTCAGAAAGCCAGAGATCACAGTTGCTGTGATAAAGGAGCTGGACCGACGAGGAACGCTGAAGAATGCTTTGGCAGGAAGGGATGAACGGGGGCTCTCTCAGTTGCTCAACTTCCTTGTAGGGTAAGACTCAGAGAAAACCTCATTACCTAGCATGCAAACAGTTCAAAATGAAAAATGATGTCATGATGTTTTACTGGATGCATGTAACTGAGTAACTTCTGACTGTATTTTGCCATATGTTGGTTGTAAAATTTTATTTATTTTTGTCTGTCCAGGAATTTGGTTGACCCCAGATTTGCCCCTGTCCTGGTGCCAGCGACTGAGATGATTCTAGACATCTATCAGTCTGTGATCGGCCAGTCACCGGTGGTGGACGTGCAGCTGCAGCGTCTGCAGGACCTGCTGGAGAGAGAGATCGGCTACCAGCAGGACTTGCTGGAGGTGCTGGGAATGTTGGACACCATGTTCACCTCGTCTCTCCCCAGGAAAGAGGTGCCATGCTCGGGCATCAGCCGACCCAATGGCCTGGCTCAGGGAGATGCAAGCGCCCCGGGACCACAGCCTCAGGCCACTTGAGGTTCCTAGAGGGACCTAAAGTGGCCTCTTATTACAACATCACCTCAGTAAAGAACATCCGATAACAGAAACTTCATGATATGAACGGCTGCACACCACAATCTGGACTTCAGCACCACACAGAGACGTTTTATCGCCGGTTTTGAGAGACAGGCAACAAACCTGTGGTACCTGTGGTGTTTTAATGCGCAGTGACTGAAAACAGAGAGAATGTGTTCTTACCATTATACATAAATTTATGTATAAAGAATCTCTGGATGTATGGATGTGAAGTGAGGCATTGTTTTTGTTGGAAACTGTCATTACATTTTCCATTGTATATGTTGTATGTTACGGAGCCATATCAGGGCCAAGATGAATACTTCGCCCTTAACACCCCACCCCCCAACCTGAATAAACATCTGGCCCTGATTTGGCTTCATATTGTGTATATCTGTATGATATCAGTCAGCAGATATCTGCTTTATATTTTGATAAGATTTACAGTTTTTGTCTGTTTTGTAAGATGGGAATAAATCATTACAATATTGGAATTTGTGAATGGTCATAAGTGTGTGATCAGTTTGAAAAAAAAAAACAAAACAAAAAAACAGCTCACTGTGTTGTAAATTTGCACTGATAAAACCATGTAACATGTATTACTCAAACCTGTGCTGAGAGTTTGAAATGTAAATGTGGGGTTTAATGACTCACTGGGTCATTTAATCTGTTTCTGGTACCACTTTACAATAAGACTAACCTATAAAGGATTTAAGAATACATTATAATTAACTTCTTAACACTTTGTAAGGTTGTAAACACTAAGTCATTTATAAGTCATTATAAACAAGTTATAACAATTGTCACACATCGATGCAGGCTCACTATCATGTTACTGCTTCACTGCATCTGTTCTGTTAAATCTCACGTCCTGCTTGCTGCTTAGCCTGCTGGTGTCACTTTACAATAAGACAACCCTCATAGTAAACCTGCACTGGTGTATGAAAACGGTTTTAACTTGTTTTGAATTGTTAATGATTTATAAAGCTTAATTATTAACCTCATTATAAACCATTCATAAACCCTTCATTAGGGTTTTGTTAGTGGCACCCTCTGGCCACTGGAGGCCGCTGTAACCTCAAACAAACAAAGTGTGTTTTATTTGTAGGAAGAGCTTGAGGATTTGATCAGACACCTCCAGGATGCTCAGTCAGTGAAGTCTGCGGTCCTCCAGCAGCTCAGACCCCGGGATCCTCAGTGCGACAGACTCAACACTTTCTCAGCTTTGGCTCCTTGTGCTTTATAAATAAATGAAGGGAGAATAAAGCCAAGTCAGCCGTTCGTTTCTCCACGTTGATGCGCACATGCAGGTTTCTTCTGACGGAGTTTCTGAGTGCCTCTAAAGGTGGGTACATCAAGGAATTAAGCCTCTTATGACAACCGTATTACATTTCTCAAATTTTACACATTTGAAGTCACCGAGAGGGAAAATGTGTGTAAACTGGCCGTTGAAGAGCCGCGCGCGGGATTTGTTTTGCAGGTAAATGGCTCAACATGCAACTTGAGAGTTAATTCAGGTAAACATTTTCGGAAAAATAACTAAGAGTATGATATTCCTCTACCAGCTATTTTCTGGTGCCCTAGTGAAATTACAGTGGTCTTAATTGAACTTTTATTTTTACCCACCGCGGTGTCACAGTAATATTCCTACAGTGACTTGCATTTTTTGTGAGTTATATGAGTCATATCGCTCTAAAATGTAAATGCCATCTCTGTCCGTGGACCGTTTCCTCTTCCTGCTCGGTTCTGGTTTGGTCTTTGCTCCCAACACTATTTTACCCTTTACAAAGGACTTAAATGCTAAAGAAAACAATGGACTTTATTTAGAGTCAGTAGTCTCTCTCTCTCTCTCTCTCTCTCTCTCTCTCTCTCTCTCTCTCTCTCTCTCTCTCTCCTCACTTTGTCTCCCATTTTCCCCACATGGAGAAAATTGTGATTGTCATTGTGTTTATGAAGACCAATGCTGTGCTGCTTTGTCCTGTTTAGGAAGTGATCCTCTGATAAGGAGCAGGAGGACTGGACATAAATACAATGGATTTCTCACTGTACACATTACATAGGGCTTCATCAGGGCAGGAAATGAGGAGGAAATCTCATTCGGGCTCAGCTGATAATGAGCCCCTGTGCTTGGTGGTTTTGTTCTGGTACAGAGTCTACACCGGCCTGGAAAGTACAACCACCCTTCATTAAATTCATTATGCACATACCTAGTCAGGATCAAAAGATTAACCTGTCTCATCAGATGCCCTCTTGACTCTACTGGGCACAGATGAGGTTTGATATTCTTGTCAGGGTCAATCAGGAGCAGGCGGAACAACCAAAATACCAAAGAAACAAAAAGAATTCATAAAAATTAGAAAAGGAAGAAAAAAAAAAAAAAGAAATCACATGCTCCCGCAGGGTGTATGCTTACTTTCGAGGTTTTGTCTCTCAAACATGTCTATTCAAACGCCTCTCTCCTCTTTCAGTGACTGTGCGGATGGAGCTGAGCAGGAGGAAGGTGCCTCTGTATGTGAGTATGTGCACGAGTTTGCAGTCGAGTTTGGAGACCATCCTCTCCAATTAACCTCAAGAGCTAGCTTGGGAAATCTGCAAAACTGGCTCAGAATGTACTGAGAGATCAGAGACTTCATTTATTGGAAAAAAAAGACAGATTTAGCACATATTTTTGTGCTCATGACCAAAAAATTGTGATTTGTTAAAGCATGTCTTAAAGATCCTGTGAAATGTCATTTAGAGCATCCAAGCCTCAGTGATATTTTATCTTTTTTTTTTTTTGTAACTATTTTCTGTCACGATCTAATACATGGGTGCGATTCGTATAATTTTTAGTTTTCTTCCCATTCTTTGGAGTCATTGTATGTGTGGTTTTATAAATGAGACCTCAGAAATGGCAGTGGGGTCGACGAGGGCGTTTCTTATCAGCATCATCAAGACAGGAGACTGGTGTTTTCTCTTCTAGTCAAACAGGAACTTGCCGCACTTTCATTTCAGTGCGTGAATGAAATGTTTCTGCTTTTGCTGTTGGATTATTTGAATACTGAATCATACTTTCTGAGGGGAAAAATAATGTTATTCATCAGCAGAGCGGTGACAATAGGATTGTGGCATTTGTGTGTATAACTGGTAAATCAATAACTCTGTGCTGCAGTTACAATAATGTTTTTCGTTTGAATGTTTTAACTTACACAAGGTTGAAAAGGAACTTTTATTTGCTGTTTGTTTAATTGGTGATGTCTGTCATGGTGTTGTGCCTTTGAATGGATCTGTGAGGCTAAGCTGTAGTCAAATAGCGGCAGGGTTGTGCTCAAGTACCTTTTTTGTGTGTTTTTTTTTCACTTGGGATTTAAAAGATGGAGTCAAATATTATTGTGTATGATTGTGCTTCTCCGAACATCAAAGTGGACATATTTTATGCAATCATGTGAATGTGAAACATGCTTTGCTCGGAGACATGAAAAAAAGGCCCAGGAGTCCAGTTTTTCAGTTTGACGTGTATGCGGGGCTTTTTTTCTGTCACACAGATTAAAGGAACATTTCATGAGGATTCCCCAGCTTTTTCACAACAAGAAATTAAATCCATTTCCCTCGCATACTGAGGTTACTATCCAAAGACCCCCATCATGGTATTGATGTTCAAATTCTGTTCTGCAGCTGTTGTTTTGGTCTGTTCCTGTCTGCATTTCCTCTGCTTCTGGAAATCCTCACTGCTCCATCCACAGGGTTAGGGTCAAAGCGACAGGGCCACAGGCACTAGAGAGCCTGTGTACAAGTTACACAGGCTGATAAGCCTGAGAAAATTTTTTTTTTTTTTCTCCAAACCAGGCGATACTGAATTGGTACATGAACCTGAAGGTGGGGTTTAGGTCAGAGAGAGAGAGAGAGAGGGGGAGGCAGGATTACTGTGAGAGCGTCTGTTTGAAAATTAGAGAAGTAGAAACAAGCCTCCACTTTCTTGGAGTGAGAAATCAGGTCAGCTCTTGAGGTGATACAAGGCTAATAGATAGACTCTCATGAGAGGGAGAGAGAGACAGACAGGAAAAAATAGAGAGAGACCCCTCTTACACAAGGCTCCTTTCTCTCTTAAAGGTAAAATCCAGCCTCAGATAGTCTTACAGTCTTGTGCATCATCGATCTGTGATGTTCAGTGCATTGCAGGAGCTGTTTTGTGATTAAATGCCATAATTTTCTTTTGTGTGTGTGTGTGTGTGTGTGTGTGTGTGTGGATGTGTGTATACCCATTTTCTCTCTACCTGACGCCTCTACTTCTACGTCAGCTAGTAACTTCCTGATTTGGGCTCAGCCGTGCCTTTTTGATGTTCGGCTGTCTCAAATCCAAGAATTCACATCTGTGCCATGTACAGCATGCACAAAATTAATAATACAGAAATGCACCAATTACATTTTTCTTACTAAATTATATGTCTAAGAGCTCTTGGTGGCCTAATGTCTGCAAAGCTTATGAAACTTCCAGCTCCTGGGTGAATTTGCGTGTTGATGCGGATCCCAGATCACATTGTTATGGAAATGAGAAATGTTACATTAGCCTTAATTAAACACTTTTAGAATGAGGTTAGCCTTAAACTCAAACCCAACCTTAAACAAACTGTTCCACATGCCTGATTTAACTATAACTGTGACCTTAACCAACATGAACCAAGAATTGGTTCATGTTGGTGCTGAAGGGCAACTTTGATATACATTTATGCCTCTTACATTTTGTTTGCTACTTGAAGTTTCCCCATGTGGCCTTTTTTTTTTTGTATCCACCAACATTTATGACCTTTGTAATAATTTTGAATGGCTTATCCTTTGGTTATAACCCTGGTACTCCAGGGGAATATGTTTTCACACCTGTACATCTGACTTTCGCTCAGTTTTCTCAGGATACCAAACAGACTCGGCAGCTATTATACTTTCCTGCCCCATTTCAACTTCTCTTCTCTCAGATCAGCTGTCTAAGGTGTGCTGGGTGCTTGGGATCAGGGCAGATCTTTGCAGTAGACACTAAGACATTCCTATTTTTATTGAGTTGAGGAATGTTATATTGCACTCTCAAGAGGAATGCTATAAGGGGATTTGGTGTACTTTACAACTCCGCTAGAAATGTAGAACACTGCGTCAGAATGGGCCCGTCCTCTGAAATCAGGCTGTATCTATAGGAATGCATTTTAATCTCTTGTACTTTTTCCTCTGTTTTCCCCTCTCACCTTGTCTCATCTCGCCTTCTTCTCAGGGCCAGGCGAAGGTATTTGCATTGCTGGAGGGTTTAGACTCGGTGCCAGAGGATGCCGAGGTCTTCGTCGTTCTGGAGGGATCCACACTGATCCACGTCGTCAGAGCTCAGAGCGATGTGATGCTCTGCTTTATCGTGCCCGGTATGTGCATTTGTGCGCCTGCTTATGACCGTGCAGTGTGCATGTGTTTGTGTGTGAGTGCATGGTTTCATGTCATGGAGGTCATGTGTTGTTCTCTAAAAGGGAGAAAAGGTGAGAAATCCATAGTAAAACATTGCACCACACACCCTGACAGCCCCAGATTTTCCACTGCTGTCTGTATTATAATGAGGAACAGGAGCTTAGAGCTAATGCCAGCCGCCCCTCCCTCCAGCAGTGTGACTGTCTGTGAGTACGCATTTTACACCTCCTCACTAGGTGAATCATGAGACAGGACACACACACACAAACTGTCTGGGTCTTGAGGTCTGTAGGGGCACAGAATCTTATCAGCTTCCTCTCAGGAGTGAAACAGTCCCATAAACCATATATCAACATTACCCCGCTGCTATAGAAGTCCACATAGACAACAGGAAATCCTGCAGACCCATGTGCTCTCAACAGCAGTTGGGTTGTTCACATTATAGCTGTTTAATTCATTTTTTCTCCCTATTCTCCATAATTTGGCAGGGTCTTACAAACTGAATTAAAAATGGTTTGTCAGAGTTTTAATTAAAGTTTGCATCATGAAGTTCCTGCAGCGCACAGCACTGACCGACAGGAGTGCAGCCGGAGATTATAGGTCCTGTGCACAGGAGGTGACCCTGGGCCCCCTCCTACTTTCCTCTCATTTCCACACCACAGTTGTTCCATTGATGACAAACATGTACAAAGCACTGCACATGCATTTGCTGATCAATTATTGGATTTTAATTGAAGCTACTGGTTTTAAACATTGCTGTGATCATGCTAATCAGCCACCCAAACTTTCACCAGTGGTCCTCCTCAGTCCAAAGGACAGTTTTGTTTTAGTCTGCAAACGGGAAAAACATAGCCAGACTTATTTCCTGCTTGGTTCAATTTGTCTCCGATAACACAACAGTTGGCTGTGTCATATTTTTGCAAAAGCTTTGTTTTGCGGTTTTGCAGATTTCAACCAAATCCTGTTTCAAAAAGAGCAGTGTGAAATTAAAGTATAACTTTAAATAAAAGTAACACTTCAGGAGCCCTCCCCCCAGCCTGGGGCTCTGGGCAATCAGAGAAAAATAAGCCTGTTTGAGTCTCAGACATGTCAAAATAAAGAGGTAGAGTTTGTCTGAAATAAAATCCATATTTTGCTATGGTTTGATTTCTTCCCTTTCCATGTGTAGGACATAACCTGGCTGAGGTGGTCTCTGTGCAAGCCTACCTGTGCTCAGAAACCACACCTCTCACCTGGGTAGGCGGAGCCACGTTGGAGTATGTCCAGGATGATGCTCAGGTAGAAGTGACACACAGATGTGCTCAAACAACTGCCTCCACACACGCACGCACGCACGCACGCACGCACGCACGCACGCACGTACGCACGTACACACGCACGCTCACACTGCCAAAAATGTCATTTAGTCTAGTGTTGAATTTTTTCTGTTGCTTTGTGTAAATAATTGAAAATGTCTTTTAACAGGAGAGATAGTTTCATTCTTTTCTGTGCAGTTCCACCTGTTTTGAGATTGCGTGCAACATGTTTTTTTCCTCAGTGCTTTGAAACAAGGCAGATCACTCTACCTGTATCAAGATATGTCACTTGATTAAGGAAAATTCTTGAATCTTGTGGATTTGCATTGTAAACAAGCAAAATCCTGGCCGAGCTTTTTTTCCAGATGGATCTTTTGTGCTACTTGAGCTGACCATGGATGCAGCTCATTTTTCTACTCTTAACTGCTTCACTCTCAGGACCTCGCAGAGCACCTGGTAATCCACGGTCATCGTCTGACCTCCACGGATCACAAGGAGCTCAGCAGCCTCTTCAACCTGGGCCAAGAGAGCTCTCGCTGGGCTATGGACCGCCGCGTGGCCCTGGCCATGGCCAACCTGGATATTCCTCACAACTGGAATGTGCTGGGTAGCCACAGTGGAGAGGGTGAGAGCAGCCTCAATATTTGAGTGCTGGCCATTTCAGCACAGAAATGTTGATTATAAGCTTATTAACTTTAGTGTAACAGGTCATGGAAAATATAAACAAATATAAAATATAAACAAATAAAAAATGATGATTACAGTTTGCCATTTCTTTTTGAAGTCGCAGATAGTCAGGCTTTTCTCTAGAGAGGGGCTTGCTTATTATACACATGCTGTGTCATGAACAAAACTGCTTGAAGGCAGTGTGTGAAGAGAGATAAAATTGACAGGCTTTCTAGTCGCCCCATTTCTGTGGGTCAGCACTGGAAACTTGGAGCCAGTGCTGAGAATGAACTTTTCAACTCTGCCCTCCCCCACCCCTATTTTGTTTTCTCTGCCATCATTCCCGTTTTCCACGCTCATTGGGACGAGATCGGAAGTGACTGTGGTCACATGTGTGCTTCTGTTGAATTCATCAAAGCCAATTAAGCAGTGTGTAATGTGGTTAAATGAGCGTCTCCATCTGGAAGTAGCCCCAGGTTATAGGCAGAGTTAAATAAATCTGTGAGTATGAGTGTGCGTTTGTGTATGTGTGTGTGGCCTGTAAGCTGACCAGCCTGTTATGAGATGCCACCATCTGTTTGCATGAGTTGAGTGGGTGTGTAGGCCACTAACATAAATAACAAATCAGATTTTGTGTTAATATAGTTATGGCAGTCTGTTTCATCGCAACGTCTCCCTATGAATGTCTGCAGTTAAGCAATATAATTAGATAACACTGTCTATGACATCACTATATCGCTGATGTTGTTGTATTCGACCGAATTATCAGACCAGACTCTGTTTTTGGCTGCCATGTTTAAAGAATTTGAGCGACATACAAATCCTTATTGTCACAATGCGATTTCACATTTTGAAAACTGATGTCTGTTATCTAGATTTTGTGAGCTTAAAGTTATAATGTTCTATATCTGGGTAGGCTGCAGTTTTGAGAAACGGAGCATCAGAGTTTTGACGTCCCAGCTGGAAAAACAGTTAGTGAAACGTATCCGTACGGCTCAGCAAGGCCTGGACTCCCATGACACTTTGAATACAAAATATCAAAACCATCAGACTAGTTTTACGAAGCCCCTAACAGCAATAGAAACATATAATTCTGTAATGTAATGATGCTAATAATAAAATTACAGAAGCTATCCAAGTAAAATAAGCCGAGATTGAATAGGTTTAGGACACAATGTCTTTTCAAACATACTGTACATGGTGCTTATTAGAGAAACCAGGCTATGGGCGGTAGGACTGCCTGGTTAGTAGAGTAAAAACAGAGTAAAAACAGGCTCACGTGTGCATTAACTGCTGGCCAATCCCATATCTTCAGGTTGCATGTCAGTCTTGTCCAAAAAACAGATGGGATCCATAATAGTCTTAACCTACATCAGCTCTGAGAAGGAGTGGCTGAAAGTGGATTCTGACTTGTGATTGAAAATGATATATTTTAAATAAGTAACCTAATGCATTAAAAAAAAACAAACACCACACACGCATAAAGTAAGATTCCAACATTATGAATATGTGATTAACTCAGTTTTGATGAAAGAAAATTCACAGCTGCGTAATCCCAACGTCAAGACCTCCTTGACTCTCGTCGTTTTGATGCTGGCCAGTTATCTGAACGTGGAGCTTGTTGGACCGCCCTGAGTGGCAGACTCAGGAATAACAACCTGTCACTAGTTTGTTGAAAGGCTTTTATTGCGTTAAAGTGGGTCAGTGGAGCAGAGGTATTCAGTGCCGTGCCAGAAGAAAAAAGAAAATGGGGACGAGAGTAGAAAAATTGGGACCGATCAGTCAATGTTATTGAGGTTAATTATCAAGAGGAAGCAGTTATTAAGACAGGATTCTGTACACGTTAATATCCTGCTTTGATTTTTCTCATATTTCCCCACTCTTTCCTTTGGCTTGTTTTCCCTCCTCCTGCTACAAATCTCATTTCCCTTCAGATCCCACCGTATGCTTCTGTGCAGTTATATTTTTAACATATCTATCCTCTGCATGAATACTCTCTCTCTGTCCCTCTCTCTCTTTCTCTCTGTCTCTCTGCCTGCAGAGTGCAGTTCCCGGGAGTCTCCCCTCCACCTGGCGGTGCGGTGGGGTTTGTGTCGGCTGGCCGAGCTGCTGCTCTGCCAGCCGGGAGGTCTGATGGCTGTCAGTCTGCCAAATGAGGAGGGGGTCACGCCACTGCAGCTGGCACGAGAAACAGGCAACACGGAGCTCCTGGAGCTGCTCACACAGTACGATACATACAGACCAGTGGTTCAAAGTGCAGTCCGGGCATCTCCAGAGGTCCTTAACGGGCCTCAAGGGGGCGCTCACTGAATTAAGTTGTAATTTCACTATAGCTTAATTCACTACAAACTGCAATACAAAAAATATGACAGTTTATTTTAACATGATGTTTTAATCTCACCACTTGAAATCTATTTGTCAGTGTTCAAGTCTGCCATCTATTTATTTATTTCTATATTTACACAGTTTGCATTTGCACATTATATTGCACATTAATAAACATTTCAACTGCAGTCCCCAGGCAGGTGTATTGAGAGCTACAAAGCACACATAAAATACATTAAAACAAGAACAGTGATACATACAGCAGAGCACACTTAATGAAAACACATAAAACCATCTAAACAATTTCATAACTAGAACCAATTTTTTTCCTGTATCAGGGTTGCGAAGGTAAAATCACTTCAAATGAAGGCCTGCAGCTGAATAAAAGTCAACTTGATGGAGACTGTAATAGTTCCCTTCAAGGGGAGACGCTGACAAGAAATACTGTTATGTTTGAACATTTTGCCTACAGTATGAAACTTTAACACTTGCAACAAATAGGAAAAAATGTCCTTCTCTAACAAAGAAAACAACCCAGTTTTATGATAGCTACGATCCCAGATAATTTGCATTCTTCAGATTTCTCAAATGCTGTAAACATACTATAAGAATTACATTTTAGGTGAAATCATAAACTTTTAAACACCTGTTAGTGTTACCTGTCAAACTCAGGAATGTTTTGTGTCAAACCAGTTGGGCTCAATTTAGGATCCATAAATCTCGGGCAGGGCTTCACAGGCCTCTATTTACTTGAACTGCAAAATGACGAGGCCATCATCTACATGAATGACAGCAGTTTTACGGAGAGAAGTTGCAGCTTTACAATGGATAAATATATTTGTAGAGCTTCTGTTTTATCAATATATCATCTCCTAAAATGTTTTGTCCTCCAACACACGGTAATAATAAAAGCCTAAGTCTGTGTTTTGTGTTTTTATTTTGAACCAACCCACCTGCCGTACTGCAGCCCGCCCAACCCCCTGGCCACGCCCCCTGCAGGCTTGTCCCAGGTGTGGGCAGACCGGTCCCGCTTGCTGAGGTTCTGTCACGACACAGAGAACCTGACGCTGACCGTCCGAAAAAACCTGAGGTGGAGCTCAGAGCAGAGCCGGCACGCCGACATCCAGCTGCTCAGAGACAGGCTCAGAGATGACGACTTCATCAGAGAGGTCAGTGAGGATGATGATGATGATGCTTATAATGTTGGTAACAGAGGTGACGATGGTGATGATGATGATGATACTTGAGCTATTTTATCATAGGCTACATCAGAGCTCACCTGATGAAGGCCCCCGGTGAACAGAGGGGTCGAAAACATCATGTACTTTAACATGTAGCCTATAATAAAATAAAATAGTTCAGTTTTTTTTTTACTGTGAGTAAGAGTGGCGCCTCTTTTGTCTAAGGTCTGCTGTCCACCTCAGGCTGCACCTTCTCACAACCAGTTGAAGCGCTGTTTTTTCCTTCCTCTAATACAGCCTGTAATGTTGATCTTTTTTTTAAAATTTTCTGAGTCGTGATTTCAGTCAAACTAAAAATAACCACTTTGTTGACTATAATTATCATCTGTCCATTATGATCTGCCATTAACCAGACCTTTCTCAATTGTGTTTTTTTTTTTTCTTGTGGATGTAAGAAAAAAAATGACCAAATTGAGAATGCTATATGTATTTCTGATTTTTCTCTGAATAATTTGAGGCAGTGCTCTTGGCATTAAATTGCCCATAGTTGGTATAGTACATTAAGGGAAATGAGAGGAAATAAACAAGGATGTGAGTTAAAAAGCTAGATTTCAGTGGTCATGCTCCTGCTACAGAAGTGAAAGTCTGGGATATTTCTCTCATTATTATTTAATATTGACAGCAACAACACTATGACTATAGTACTGCACATTTACTGTAACTGCTACTACTATATCCAGATTGCTGCATTTCTTTTTCTGCTACTATTCTTGCTGCTATTACAGCTTTTACTGCTGCAACAACTGTTTATTCTACTAGTAATGATATTAATAAAATACAGTATTTTTCATTTTTTTGTCATAAAGCTGGAGTCTTTTTGAGAATGTGACACTAGGCAGCTAATGCACATCCTTGCATACTCGGTCACTTACACCTTAACCATATAGTGTGTGCTGTCTCAGAGTAAGTTACAGCCAAGCTGCATCATGGCTGGATTCTCATAGGATACGATGAAGAAAAGTAGAGAGAAGAACCAAATTCTGATGAGTTTCCTTAATCTTAGACATCTGAAAGACATTACAAGAAGTGGATGCCCCTAGAAAAGCAGTTGTGTACCTGTTTGTCTGATGTACCTGAACATAGATAGATAGATAGATAGATTCCTTTACTGCACAGGGTTAATTAAAAATAGCTAAAATTGAAAGAGCTGAACTAAACAAAACCATTCAAGCTGCCAAATATATAAGTAAAATATATACACCACACTTATCTGCTGTAACCTGTAAAACAAGATATAAAACATTTGTCATTGTGTTATGTCACATCTAAAGAAATACATATAGAGCCCAAATATCAATCAGTCAGATGTTTATGAATCCCTCTGTATTTCCTCGCCTAAGAATTCCCTCTCTCCCTCAGATCAAAGCACTCAGGAGGGAACGGACAGAGACCATCCTAGGAAAAGAAGAGCTGGTGGATGATCCGACAGAGAACGGTATCATATTATATATACATCATACATATCTGTTTGCTTTGGGTGGATCTGGATGGCTCGGCTTTACTAAAACATCAAGTCTCCACTTCTCTGTTTTATGCAGCAATGTCTGTCTTTTTCAATCTATTAGTTCATGCAGAGAAAGATACAAGATGGCTAGATACAATGGACTGGATCAGGATCCAGTGTTTATGGGAAATGACTGCCCTCCAGTGGACTTTTTTCTTACTGCAAGTCTGTGAAACCCTCTGGAAGATATCATGAAAAAAAAAATCCCCATGGGGAGATTAGGTCACTACAGCAGACAATAATAATACAACAAAGGATACAACAAGCACACAACAAAGAAAAAGGCAATAAAAAATAAAACATAGTGAAAGAGGGACACATAAAGCTACACAAATGACTGTTGCAATACTCGAACATTTAATTAGAAACGTATGAATCAAAGTATGAAAATGTATAGATTGCAACATTAAGAGGGAAGTAGAAATGCAAACAAACTGAGACAAGAATGTAATGCAAACTTTTTACAACACAGTCATTTACTGAATTTATGAATGCAATTTTGGCAGTATGCAATAAAATAAACAGAAAAAAATATATGTACATCAAATGTGTGTATAAAAAATATCAGTATGCGTTCAATCAGCAAAAGACAGCAAAAAGAGAGAATATGTAGGAAAGTAATACATACCATACATGTACCATACATGCAGGATATGAAAACTTGTGCTCATATTTAAATACACTGATCTACAGAGGGTCATGCATGTACAGGAAATGTTTAAATGTGCATCAAATGTATCAGATGTATTGACATTTTAATGCACATATTCGAAAATGATGCATTATTTGCTGTCACTTGATTATGATACCATGTGACCAGGAAAATGACAGTGTACACAGGCCCAGTACATTTTGTTTTCATTTTCATTAACATGAAATATCTAGTAGCTGGTGTATATACAGAAAAAATGGTGTACAGAGATATCTGCCTGTATATACATGTATGTGCCTATATGTAGGATAAGATGAACCTGAGAACTGGGCACAAAATTGCCTTGAAAGAATACAAAAACAAAGACAGGATGATTGCATGGAAAAACGATATCTGCTAAGATGAGCATGATGATCATCTGCCAAAAAAAGGGCTGCAACTGCACAAAATCAGTGTTAAGAAACCGAAATAGAAAAAGAAGAAAGCAAATGTTTCAGTACATCAGACCATCTTTAGTGCTTACTTTCTTTTTGGTTACGTCACCCTGGTTTGTTTACTTGTTACACTTGTTTTTCTGCACATCATGATGTCAGTCTCCATAGATATTGCTGCTCTGTTCAATCGCAATGTCTTTTATTCCTTCATGGATTTTTTTTTTTTTTGTGTGTGTGTGTGTGTGTAGATTGTGGTCTGTGGGTTTCTCTCATACAGGTCCTGTTTTCTCAACCAGTGCACTCAGAGTGGTACTGTGTGAGTGCAGTGTCAGCCCTTTGCCTCATTTGTTCTTATACGTAAGAAACGGTGCAAGCAAAGGTCATGTAGATTAGTCTGGAGGATACGATGTGAAATGTAACCCAGGATAGTTAGCAATGAGCAGTGCAGGCACTCCACTCCAGCACCCTCGGGTTAGTTAAAAGACCTTTAAAAGTGTCTGAAAGTCCGAAAGCACACACATGCACATGCATTCGCACACAGAGACATTCATACACAGCGATGGTTTCTCAAATGAATGCTGCGGCTTGAGTTATCGGCTCAGCAGTCATTCAGATTCTCTTTGAAGATGACCACAGATTGAAAGATGTCCTCAGACTCTTTCAGTGCCACCGCCTGTCTCTCCCAGAGGGCGAGGCGGTATGTTAAAGCTTGTTTCTCTCTCTCAGTCTCTCTTCTCTCCCTGGGTTGCAACATAAGAGCCAGCTGGCATCAGTCGACCAGTCTACCACTGAATGAGCATGTTTCATGGTATCATGCTGAGGCACAGAAAGACCTTTGTCAGACTATAGCCCTCCATGTAGTCGTTGAGCGTTTCCCTATACTCTACATCCTCCCTGCTTTTAGTCCTCGCTCTTTCTTCTGGATTCACTCTCACTTTTTTCCCCCCTCCCAACCTTTATCCTTTATGGGTCGCTACCACTTCCTTCTCCAGCATTTCCTGTCTTATTTTTTTACATGACCCCAGACTGCGAATCACGCCACCCAAATACTAATTTGTGCATGTCGCTGCTTTGTTTTCTGGTGGGCGATCGTACACCGTGTCCTTTGATCTGGGAGACACGCGGTAGTTAAATGAAAATGGAGATCAAGGCCGCACAGCAAAGAGCCCCCGAGGTTATGAAAAGAAAACAAAACTGGGACCTCATTTAATCGACATCAGAGATACATAAAGCATGTGGTCCATAGAGGATGCATCGTTAAAAACTATGACAAACATCTGTGCATACTTGACTCACTTTTGAAGTTTTATGGCCAACATTGAGTATGTTTTCTCTCCTTCCAGCGCTGTATCCTGATATCAATGGAGGTCACACAGCTGCAGATGAAAATGTGAGTATTTTATTAAAAGACAAGAATGGATTTTTTCATGTTAATCCACGCAGACAGCAGAGAGCCAAACAACTCCACTGTGAAGCGTTTTGTGACTCTGCCATAAATAAACTTTATTTATTTGCTAAAATGCAGCAAATGCAATACTTCTTACTCATACAGTGAGACTTGTGTTAAATAAATCAGCTACACCTGACAGGATTTTTTTAAAAAAACAACAACTTTGAACTTCATCAGTCTGTCAAAGTTATGTCATTTTGTCTAACATGAACACTTTCCTATTATTCCTTAAAGAATTGATTTGAATTATTTTGTGCCATCACCTATTTTGCAACAGCAGGTATCATTTTTTTCAAACACCGGACACCATTTTCCCGGAAAAAAAACGGCACTTTTCGTCTCCATTCCATATCCATAAACATTTGCCTCACCCACTGGCACACCTCAGACCTCTGTGTTAACATTTTGGCCAGAACGGGGCATTGAGTTCTCCCTCCCTCGCTGCCCCTCAATGCTCCATATTGTTTCACTCTCATTGTTTAGGTGTTGGATTGGGCACCTGGCACACATCGCTGAATAGTAGACTTTGTTAGTGGTGGTGCGTGTATTGGTGTTTTGGGAGGTGTGGCGCACGCACATGAATCTGGTCATCCTCTAGCAGCTGGTTTATGTGGTACAGATGGTTAGCTAATTGATCTCTCTCTGTCCCGCTCTCACACACACATAGGCACACACCAAGGCACTTCCCAAACACTCATGTTTTTGTACTTAATCCCACTCCCCCCTTTTTTTCCTTTTTTCTTTTTTTTTTTTTTTTGTTTTCATGGCATGTTTGTAGCATGATGAAAAGCCCCACTGTGGAAACGTGCGTGCTATTTGGTGAAAGGTCCCCTGTTTCAATGTCTCCACTCAGGACTACGAGGAGCCGCTGATGTTCTGCCTGAATGAGGAGGACGAAGAGGACGATCCATCGCAGGCTGCTTCTGGTAAGGGATAATTTGACTTTTGACTTTCTCATACACATCCCGGATCAAAATAGCAGCTTTTTTTTTAAGTCGTTAATTTTAGAAACTGCAGCGCCTCGGCTAATGCAGATCATGTTTTGTGCAGACTGAAATCGATCGTTGTTGTTTTAGGTGGTGTTTCAGTCATAGGAAGTTATCCAAATAGCTTCCAGTCAGTTGGTGCAGGAAACATTTTCTTTCCTGAACGGTACGTGGAACTCAACTCCAATCCTCGAATATGACTGTCTGCCATCCCCACCGACTACAGGATCACATTTCAGCCCCCTGGCTTGTCTTGCCCCCTCTCTCTCCCTCTCTCTCTGCAGTTTTTGGAGTCTTGTCGCTCTGTGTTTACAATGATTGTAGTGCAGAAAAAGGCCTTTTTATCAGCCACATGCAGAGAATAGTCTAGTGTGTAACCGAGAGTCAGCTTAGGCCATCCTGCCAGCAGTGAAAGGCGAACAAGAAGGGATCCTAATTTGGTGGCTTCATTTTGATCTAGGTTAGCCACTGTGGATGGGGAAGGATTTGAGAGTGGGAACATCCTGCGGGTTAATGATTGGCTGGTATGGCAGCAGAGCAGACTGATGCCTCAGTGTAAGAATGCTGTGGTCACGAGCTGATGGTTCAGCCTTTATAACACTTGGCATTGAACATCTACAATTTTAACATCCTGCGGCTGGTATTGTTTTTCACGCTATATGGTTAAGCCATTTCATTCTCGGTGTATGCGTGCACGTGTGTGTGTGTGTGTGTGTGTGTGTGTGTGCATATGTGTTTGCTGGCTGCTTGGGAATTTTAACATTCTCTCTGTATTCTTTGAAAACGTCTGTCTGCGACCTCGATCAGCCTGTCAGACACCTTGTCTGGTTAGCAAGAATAACAGTGGTCACTTGAGTGCTGTTTTTTTCCCCTCCTGTTTCCCCTCAACACAACGTCATGTTCGAACGCAAGCCCTCGGACTGAAAGTGACTCAGGTTTTATGCATGCCGTTCTGACGGGATTACACTGGTTATTTTACCCTTGAGGAATTTCAATACTTCATTAGACATTCCAAAGCTGTCAGGCGTTTCGTTACAAGCGACCCCCCCTGGATTTTTATAAACAAGTGCAGGATGTTTTGTGATTCCAGCCCATTTTTTTTTTATCACTTTCAGTATGGCCACTTGGCTTCTGTTAATTCGTCACCGAGTAGACAAACACAAGTCCTGTGGCCAGAGCTTCAGTGAGGGATGAGGAATCTTGAGTGTAGCTGTCATGTTCCCCCTGTCTTCTTGATGTCAGCTGACGTACTCTCTCTCTCTCTCTCTCTTACTCTTTCCCTTTCCCCACCTTTGCCCTCCTGATGCCCCCACATTTCAAACACCCCACCCAAAAACACACACACACACTCACCCAAATACATACAAACACACACACACACACACACACAGACTCCTATACCCTGTCCCTCTACCACCACCCTCCTCCTGTCAGCATTTTAATGTGAGTTTAGTGAACAAACAGCAAAGGCCACTCCATCCTGAGGGGCTCTGCTCTCCACAGCTGAAGAAAGGAGTTCCCTGTGTGTGTTTTCATGTGTGTGTGTGTGTGTGTGTGTGTGTGTGTGTGTGTGTGTGTGTGTGTGTGTGTGTGTGTGTGTGTGTGTGTGTGTGTGTGTGCCTGTGTGTTTGAGGGGGGGGGGCAGTGCAGTGGAGACCAGAGCTCTGAAGGGGGCAAAGGGGTATAGGATAGGAAAAAGGGGGTGTTTGGGCTGAATGGGGGTTGCCAGGGCTTTGCTGAATGCAGTTTTCCAGCAGCTTGTTGAGATCCCCGGGGAGAGCCGAGTGGAGGGAGTGTGAGAATGGAGGAGCTGTGGAGCTTGTTTGCATGTGTGTTTATGTGTGTGTCTGACAGAGAGAGAGAGTTTGGTGGAATTTTATGATATGGATAGTGCGGTTCAGCGACAAAAAAAAAACATTAATAAGGGTCTGTGATTCTAGCTAAAGGATCCAACAAGACAAAAGGGGAAAAAAAGGATTAAACCTCGCATAGACCACACAAAGCCAGCATTAATGTTCACCAGTACAGTGCCAGCACCACCCCTTCCCCTTACACACACTCATACACATCCACACACACACACACACACACCGAACCTACTTTAACTCTCGTTCCAGTGCACCTCTTTTGCACGTTTTGCCAGTTTGTGCACACAACAGCATTCCCTTCTCATCCTCTCTCCCCTCTCTCTATCGCATTCTTTCATTTATATGCATTCATAAAACACAGTTTTGGCCTTTTTCCACAGCGCCGTTGCCTGGATTGTCTCTTAAACTGCTTCTCTGTCCCATTCAATTCCTCAACTCCACAACCTCCAGCCAATTGTACTTGTATTCCCACTGCAAATGGAGCACTGTACTCCCGCAAGAGGAAGAAGAAAAAAAAAGACGTGGAAAAGCGAAGAAGAAAACAGCGGCAGCTCTCACTGCTGTCTCCATGGTGAGGCTGCTGACCTGGCAGCCTGCCCCCCCTCCTCTTTCCCCTGCGTTCCCCCAAGTCTCAGCCTGGCTTTGACATGCTAAAATAGAGAGAGACAGGGAGAGAGAGAGAGAGAGAGGAGAGTGAATGGGGAAGGGATCTCTTCAAAGTGTTCTATGGACGTGGCATTATGCATATGAGTGTTCGGTGTGAATGGCTTGTCCCTGGGAGTGTTTGGAGTGTGTGTCTCCACAGGCTGACATATCTCCGAGACAATCATGAACCTGTGAAGTTAATGATTTCTTCTGTGTCTGCTCGCCTCTGCGGCGTGCTGGACTCCAGAGCAGAGCGCTCCGTCTGCCCTCATCATGTTTGTCTTTGCTGTAGGTTCTGAAGTCACTCCTATGTTTGACTTCATGTCTCTCTCCCTCCTTCTCTTTCTCTCTCCTTCAGTCACTCTTTCCGGCCGTCAATACCCCCTCCTCCCCTCCCTTTTTTCTCCTGTCAGCATGTGTTGATCTCTCTCTCCCTCTCCACTCTGTGTGGTGGTTCACTGTCTGAGATATAGATAGAGAGAGAGAGAGAGGGCGAAAGTGAGAGCTGGCACAGATTTAAGAAGAGTACAAGTAAAGAGAGGGGAGGGCAGAGGAGAAAACACAGGAAAATGACAAGAGAGAAAGAGAGAGGGAGTTAGGCAGAGGACAGAGAGGAGTGGACACGGAAAGGTCCTAGTTTTGCTGTAGAGTTGCTTCGGAGCAGTGTGGCTGCAAGGGAGGGGGAGGGGGGAAGGGGAGGATTTTAGGGGGAGGGGTAGTTGGGGTTGACGGGGGGAACATGCTGGCTCACTCCTGAAGTGTCAGTGTGTCTCCAGTGGGGCTCTGGAAAAAGGAGAGCGAATGCTGCTGCCGCCGCCGCCGCTGCTGCTGCTGCTGCTGCTGCTGCTACTCCACACAGTCTGCTCAGCCGCTAGGAAATGGATGTAAATTGAGGCGCTCTCCGTTTCTTTATTCATCGCAAACACCTTGAGCTGTTTGGGCGAAGATTTCTTGAAGGAAACAAGGCATGGATTCTGACTCTGACTCTCCTTTCAACTACTCCTGGCCTTCTTTTCCCAAGATGAGGATACGCAGGAAGACAGGGAAAAAAGGTAACATGGTGGAACAGTGATTGATGGGTTGATATGTGCAGGAATCTGATGTTATCGACTCATGCAAATCAGCGTTTTTGCCTCCATTTTCACATTGTTTCCTGGTTATGCAGGGGGGGACGGTAAATGTTCATGGAGTCACTTTTCATTTGACAGTCAAGCATCCCTGGAAAACTGACATGTCAACTGTTCATGCAAAAGTAGTGCTTCCCTGCACCCTAATTATGCTGTAGTTTTTGGCAGATATTAGATGGAGGTGTTTTGATGGCTGTTTGCTTGCAGATTAACAGAAAAACCATGCCTTTTTTCACTCATACACCTCTCATATTCACATGGTTATTTGCATTTTAAAATAGCAGCAACAGTATCATTACATATGTTACATATATTATATTTAGATGGTATTGTCACAAACCCAGTGGAGTGAACTTCCACCTTAGAAGTGCTGGACAAAATACCTCAGACTGCCCCCCTTGCAGACATGTTTAACCATCCACTCTGGAACAATAAAGTCATAATTAGCCTGTTCCCATTATCCATGCTTACTCATGGGCCTCCAGTGCAGCACTGGGTCAGTCCGAGTGAGGTAACTACGTTTGCAAATCGTGACCTGATATCTGACTGTACACTGGAAAATGCCAGATGTCCACTCCATTTGCCCACTTATTGAGCAGCTCGGCGCTCTTGACATCTTGAGAGCTCGCAGTTGTGTACATGAATGAAACCCGCTGAGTTGACGTGCCTTTTTGTGACTGCTGGGCTTCTTCGCGTAAGACTGGCTTCATGTTTTCACCCAGACATGCGATGGTCATGATCAGCTTTTGTTGTGCAACTGTTTGAATCTGTCATTGAAATGTCATTGGCCCCAGAGTGCTGTGTTCACCACTTCATGTTGTCAATTCATGATTAACTTAACCAAACTCCCCTAATTGACACCGGCAGACAAAGTTGGTTGTTTAATCGTTGGTCATTGGAGAGCAGGCACTAAATTAAATGCATGAAATGGTACAAAATCCAATCGCAGGAGTTAAACATCGCATGTGTGTGAGAGTGTGTCTGAGAGTGTGTGTTTGTTGGAGACAGCGAGAAAGAGAGAGACACACACACACACACAGAGAGCGAGATCAAGTTACTGCCATGTCTGTGTCATGGCTCGACTCCAGTCGTCTTTTCCTCATCTTTCACCATAAACTTTAAGCAAATTATCCACATGATTGCTTCTTAATTGTGACTGACATTACCACAAATATTTTTACACATTGTCTCTGCTATTCACTTGGAGAGCAGAACCCACTGTACATAAATGTTTTACAGTAACAGAATGTGCATTTTTGAGGTGGCGGTTTTGAGAGCGCCCACTTTGCAAGTGTAGCTGAAGTCCGTCGCCTGTAGTGTAACAATCCACCTGTGAGGTTAAGTGTGATTTCAGGTGTACCAGGCCATAGTTTATTTCTTCACTCCGAGGACAGATCGCTGTGTGTTCTGGATTTACCTCTTCCTGGATCCCTCTGGCTGGGTGACGCACTGAAATGTAAACACAATGTGAGCACATGATGTGATGCTTGGACCAGGTTGTTAGGCCGCAGGTGTCATAACTCAACTTGGGTTTGTGGATCTTGGTGGACAATTGTTTTAACGATTTAAGCTGCCCTCCAGAGCATTTTGGTCAAATAATTACCTCTCCACTTTTATACGGCAGTAACACCCTCTATTGTGATTCTTTTTCTCCTTTTTTAGGCAAAGGCTTGTTATTTCACTCGGCCTCTAATTTCTCCCAGCTCTCTCCGAAGTGACATTTGTTTAGCGTGGCACTTAACGCACAACTTACATCATAAAAAGCAGTGACAGCGTGAACAAATAAGCCTCTTCAACTCATAATAAATAAGCCTCGGTGTTTGTTACGGTTAACAATTACGATCTTGTGTTTATCTTAACTATGTTTTCCTCACAATTTAAGCGCGCCTGCAGCTCCCAAACAGAGAGGACCTTGAGAAAGAGTCCTTGTGACAGCCCTGCTTTTCCACGCCTCCCCACCCCCCTCCACCCTGCCTTCCACGATCTCTCTTTCTCTCTCTCTCTCTCTCTCTTTCTCCCTCTCTCTCTCCCAGGGGTGTGTGCAGGTTGAAGGGTCACCCTCTGTGTTTAACTGCCCCGCACTGGAAACCTGGCACTGACTGCTGTCTTTGTCTGGGTCTCTGTGGAGCCCCCTCTCTCTCTCTCTCTCTCACTCTCTCTCTCTGTGCTGCTGCCACTGCTGCTATCTTCCAGGCAGCGCTACTGTATAGGCCTGGCTCTCACTCAGGGACGTGCTCTGAATATCACATCCAGTCTACCTTTTCTCCGAGCGAAAATCCTACACAAACAATCCTGCACACTGCGCTGCATTCCTCAACACTCGCTTTGAAACGGGAACCTCAGGACGGCACTTCGGTCACGGCGATAAGAGAACTTCCCCTGGCAGATGGATTGATTCTGGTCAGCTCTAACTTGTCAGTAATATGAACTGCCTGCCCCTCTGTTATTCTCCCAGTTAACTAATGTTAAACACAGATCTCAGGGCCTGACAGTAATGTTCACTGAGGCGCTGTTTATGGGTCAGAGGTGTGTGAATGATAGGGCCCGCGGAGGCCAGCTGTGGCTTTGGACCCGGCCCAGACACTGAGCTATTAGGCCTGTCCATCAAGTTCCTGTAGTGGGTTTATATGGAACAGGATCTGCTTTCAAACAGCGGTTTGACCCACATCCAGGTTCTGACCCTCTTTGGATTTGATGTGAACCAAAACTAATCCTTGGATGCATAATAGAAGGTCTAACATGAGTTTGTGCAGATATTATGGATCTGGATTCAACTTTATATAGCCTTTTTATGTGGGCTTAAGAGGACCCAGTAGTGATTTAACAATAGAGAGCCAGGTTGTGACGCCTTTGATATCTTGCCATTTTCCACTAATTTCAGACTATAGTAATTTTCAGTACATTTAGGCTCCCCTGGGAGATATGATGTGGTTCCCTGGATTATTCTGGGCTTTGGGGACTCAGGATTGATGCAGACTGTGGTCTGTGTATCCTGTGGTGGTTCAACATGGACTTGAGTCTATCCGGGTATGTTTGATGTGGAAGGAGCAGGAATCGTCTGGTGTCCTCGTCAGTGTCTGTTTGACTCCCTGTTTGCCTCTCAGATTTACGGGACGCTGCCTACAGGAAGCACAGCCAATTGTCCATCTGATTTATTCTCTACTGCATATGCTGGACTTGTCTTCTCTGCCTCTGCAGCGCTGGCAGTTGGGAAACTGGGATAAAGTATGGATTTGTTTTTCAAATAAAACTGTTGAGCCTCACATTTAATGGCTTCTTGAATAATTTAGGCAACATATACCAGAGCCAAATTCATGTTTTTGCGTCATTGGCATCGTTGCTCTGTCATTAGGAACATAAAATAACTGAGATAATGAGACTGCCTCCGCTGGTTAGCTCGATGAGTACTGTGCTGTCACTGCCGGTTGCTAACGTCGTTAGAAACTCCCTCATCCAGAGAAGGCTTAGCAAAATATAAATGCTCTTTTTTTTCCATGCCCTACTTCACATTCATGCAGTTAAACACAGTCATAAATGGGAGCTGTCAAATTCAGGCACAATCTGGACATTTAGTAGCTCCACTAGTGGAGTTGGGAATAACTTAGCAGCTTCATTAGAGTAATTTGGGTCAAGTGCCTTGCTCAGGGGCACCTTGACACCGTGCAAGGGGTAAATCAAGATAATGTAAGTCTAAGTCTTTCAGGAAAATCCACCCTAAAACACTGTAACGTTGTCAAAAACAGAAATTGGAAATGCAACCCTTGCATTTCTGGCACAGTTTTCTTATTTGGAAGTGGGTTATTTTTTTATTGGCCTGCTGCAGTGTAGTTTGATAGACTCACCATTTTCCACAGACATTTTTCACACTCATACAGGGAAAAATACATCGTAGAAGAGAGAGAAATGCCAGATTCTCCACCTTAATAGATTAGAATGCAATGTCGTCGCCAGATTTGCTGTGTTTCGAGCTTGGGATGATATTCAGTTTTTCTCAACTGGAAAAACCCTCGCTCTGCTATTGCAATCTCTCTTTCTCCACCTACACACAAAATCAACGATTTCGCATCTCTTCTCTGAGGGTTTTTGAAGATCTTTCTGGAAAATGTAGGAAATCAGTGGCTGATGTTGAAGTGGACATATAGGATGAGAGAATATCACTCCTGTAATATAACATCACACACTGAGAATAACAGTGTAAGAGAATTCAGCGGTGGATGTTGTCTCTTAAGTCAAAGTTAAAAGACCTTAGTTAAAAACTCAGATTGGTGACTTCAGATTCAGTTCGTGTTGTCAGTAAAGTACAATAAATTCACTAAAAATAAATTGTTACCTCTATTTTTAGAAACCGGGCAGGTTTCCCTTGCCAACATTTTCATTACATGTAGCACCTGTCTTGATAACTGTGGCTACATAATTTTGTTTACCACAGAGCTTTTGACTGACAACTTGATCAATCACATATTGAAAATGATCACACATGTTAACCATAAACAATGTTGGAAAGAAAGAACCAGCACATTAGAGGGTGCAAAGCTTGTGGGATCAGTACAAAAGCCATCACTACCTGTTGTTAAAAAGTAATGGCCTCTCACAGATAGTTGTTTATTTGAGTTGGCTGAAGGAACGGCATCTGACGTAAACCTGGAAAACTTTGTGAACTTCACAAAGTCCTAATGGAAATTTGTAATACTGAAACCAAGCAAGCAGCTCCGTACTTGCTATTGAAATAGCCAAGCTCAGTGTCCTGGGCTTTGTGGAGATTGACAACCTGGTATTAACGCCTGGGCAATGTGGACAAAATCAAATATGACAGTGTCTTCAACAAAGTAACTTAATGACAATATTGTGACGATATTGTAGGTATGACTAGTGCTTGTATGAGATATTTAGGCACAATAGTTGTAATAAACAGTTATTAGTAATTAGAAAAGAAGTAATTAGAAAATTGTGTCCCTTTACTGTGATGCAGCCTTTAAAACCAGGGAAATATTACATTTATGCTATATCATGATACTGAAAATGAAATATTTTAGCTAGTCTCATATCACAGCGTTAATATCACATTGATACGTTGCCCAGCCCTCCTGGAATGAAACAGTGACAACTACATGTCATGCTGTTTCATTTGTCTCAGTTTGGCAGTAAATTATAGCCTTTTCAATAGTAACTATCTACTCGACAGTCACAGCAGACAGCTACATTCACACAGTGAGAAGTAGTGAAAAGTGTGTTATCTGAGTTTATTAAAGGTGCCTCAAAAAAATTGGTGGAATTTTGAACTGCTTATTAAATTGCAAAGAGCAACCTGAGGTTTTTGTCCTACAATATTTATTCAGACCATCTCAAAACCTGCCTTTCAATATTCATTCCCGCCTAACTACACTGAAAGCTGTAAAATTGCTTTTTTCACTGAAATGGACTTTTACAACACAAGTCAGTCACATAAATAAAATTCTTTGATTAAAGTTCCCTTGATGCTCTTACACAGAACCCGACTGTGTTATTAAAATACCTCATCAAAGGCTCATTGTTTTGATTGTTATTGCAGGTTCTCCTTCAGCCTATTTTTGTGTGTATGTTTTACTCCGCTATGCCTGAAACACTTTCTAAGAAGTTCCATTGAGGAGAAGCTGTGTTTTGTTGAGTGTAACATCTCAGAGGGAGCTGTGTGTTTTGAGAGTTGGGAGCGTTTTCCTCTGTTAAACAGCCGTACCAGGGGACCGGCCACAGTGACCCCACTGTGCAGAAAGTCTTCCTCTGAATGCTACTGTGTGCTTGACAGGAGTTTTTTCCACTCTGCTGCTATATAGACGGCAGGGTGGGGATCAAACACGTTTGCAGAAGTCTACTTATGCTCGCAAATGCATGCACACACACATTCACGTGCGTGTGAGGTCTGCACAGACGCACATAACACACACACTCACAAAGACACAACACAGGCTTTCAGACTTCTGTTCCTGAACAATGACATGCAACTTCCCAGGATGTCCACATCACTTCCTGTTTGTGAAAAGTTTCTTGCTGTTGCTGTGGAAACCAAATGTTATATTGAAAATTCCCATCCTCTCTCTCTCTCTCTCTCACTCTCTCTCTCTCTCTCTCTCTGTCTCTCTCTCTCGGTGGCTTTCTTTCTCCTTCCCTCTCTGTAGAGAAAAGCCAGTCGATAAGGGAGAGCCAGGCCCCGTCCTCGACTCTGGCTGCAGCTGCCAGACTGTCAGCCATGATCCACGGCAAAGACCAAGTGTACGCCAATGCCATGCTGGTGGACCAGGTGAGTGAAATCGGGTGAAAATTAATGGGAAATGCCAGGAAACATCAGCTGTCTGTGTACAGTAAAAAACTTGTTCACATTAGGTGACAAGAAAAGATGACCGGGTATGATAATAGTCCGTTTCGGGACTTACAGACCAGAACTTTGCCTGTGAGTCCGTGGAATCGTTCCTGCTTTGTTACTTTATATCCTTTTTTCACTTGCGTTTTTTCGTTACTTTTTTTTTTGCCCCAGGTCGATGATGTGGATATAAAATACCGATCTCCAGGGGAGGAAGAGGCAGTGGGCTCTGCGGCCCAGATCGGCAGCCCGTGCTGGGACTCCTTCGCTGGGAGTCCCGCTGACTCAGGCAGCTGCCGGCACCCGTCCCCATCCCAGAACGGGGAGAGGGGAGTCCAAGGCTCCGCTGTTGGTCATCACAGGGCGCCGTCCCCTCGCGTCTCGCCCTCCTCTCCCTTCACTTCCTCCCCTTCTTTTCCTTCCTCTCCACTGGCCTCCGCCTTTCGGCTGTTTGAGGGAGGACAGAGGCGTCAGACCCAGCCATGCCCGCCAGTCTCTCCTGGTTTCGGCCACAGAGGAGCCAGCTTGCCAGAGGCGACCCGGGGCCTGAGGTAGGACACTGTCTCTGTTGACACGCTGGATTTCACCTTTATGACTCCAAATTTCAAAACTGTGAATGGCAGGTTGGATGAAAAGGCACTCAAAATGTGTGTTGTTACCTAAGATAATTGAGTTTTTGTGAAAAGCTGATCCAAACAAAAAGAGAGAGCCAACCATCTGCAGTGCAGGCAATGCAATTTGACTCCATAATTTGGTTGAAAAACGAAAACAGTGTGTGCTGTTGCGTGTCAAAGTGTTGGACCAATTCTTTGTGTGTGCTTTTGCTGTTAAAAATATTTGGGGAAAAAATATTTCCATGGCTAATCCAAGTTAAAATATCCAATCATTGTCATTATCATCTCTTTAAGATTTCAACAAGGTTTAATTTGACATTCAGAACAGTGGGTACAGTCGCAGAGAAGGTGCGGAAAGTGACAGGAAGCTTGAACACAATTGAGCGGTTTGTGTTTTGAAGTTGCTCTGAACATTCCTCTCAGAGCAAGCAGTTTCCTCAGTGCTGCAGGATGCGAGCCCTGCAGCAACCAAAGAGACACATGCGTCCAATTAATGTTTCAACACTGCAGGATAATGACGCACCAAAAATATAAGGGCTTATGTGTGCATGTTTGTTTGTGTGTGTGTGTTTTTGTGTGTGTAAGCAGTCCCAGTCTTGAGTGTGACAGTGGAGAAGAGGACATACTGGGTCACTCCTACCCGTCCTCGTCTCCAAAGCTTCAGCCTGTCCTGCAGTCCAGCTCAGGAGAAGAGAGGGACTCTTTTGACACATCGCCAGACTTCAACCGCACACACTCTGACAGCACGCACAAGTCTACCAAGGTACACACTCGTATGTTTTATATTTTGAGTCGATGCTGTCAAACATGTTCATTTAATAGTTTCCTACCTGCAGACTCCAGATTAAGAGTTTTCTACCCTGTTTGTCTCATTGTTTTGTTTATAATATGTACTTTAGACAAGACTTTGTTTATGCTTATCATCGTCCTTCTTGTATAAACTCACAAATTGTTGTTGTCATGTTCAGTGCCTTGCTCAAGGGCATGCAATAGTGCAGCTTGAGACCAGACATTTTTAAGAACCTGTCTCCAATGTGCTTGGATCCACTTGATTTTGGATCACTCAACTGTTGTTTGAAGCAGGAATATCAGTGAAAACACACAATAAAAACAGTAAAAACACATGGCATGAAAGCACAATAAAAATCCCAAAAACACACACCACCCAGACAAACATCTGTTGATAAGACCGTGGAGAGTCAACAGCTCAATATGGTGCATGAAAGGTCAGACATATTGACTGAATCTGTGCATTCTACCAGGTCTGGTCTGTCTGCAGGACTGAACCGGTGAACCCTCCGTTGCCGGTCTGCCACATGGGATCTGAACGTTTTACTTTGTCTGCATGCCTAATTTGTTCCTGTTTTCATCCAGAATCCAGAGGAAGCTGAGGTCCGCCTGCGCTCCTACTCTTACTCCTCCCCCAAGGCGAAGCCGTCGCGCCCGCTGCTAAACCGAGACGCAGCCATCTCTGACCTGGCAGAAGGTGAGTGAACTTTGACCCCTTGGCTCTTTGACCTTTTTGTCCCCTGGGGCCAGCTGAATGGACACATGCCACATGTCTGACAGAGGAAGGAGCAGACAGGTGTCATAAATCATTGCAACTCAGCTTATAAAGTACTTGTGTGTGTCGGGTCAGCTCTTTTTTGCTACAGTACGACTTCTCACATTTTTGCGAATGTGTGTGCACAAGAGTGCACACCATTAAGGCCATCCTTTATCCTGTGCAGATGGAGCATTCAGCGGCAGCGGTCGCTCTCTCCTCCAGGCTTTATCTCTCTCTAAATCTCTCTCTCGTCTCAACCAAGTTAGTAAGTACCAGCGCAGCGTCGAACAGCATCTTGGTTGGTTGGTGAACACGTCCCAGATTACAGGGTTTCATCACTGTTGCTTTTGGTGAACCACGGGATGAACTGGTGATGTGGTGAATTTGTTTATCTAGGGTTGCACAATTAAAAGTGTATAATCAAACATTTCATTTCATTTAGAATGACCAATATTATTGAAAATAGCCAAGATATTGATGCAAGATGCAAAAAATGCAATAAAGTAAATTTGTCAGAAAACCTCTACATGTCTTGTCTTTACATGCCCAAATGTTATCACAACAAAATCTTGAAGAAATTTGCAAAAAGGTGTATCATTTTAGCCAAAATTGTGCAGCCCTCAGCCTGTGTTATGGTTTGTTTTTTGGCGGTGAGTGCTGCAATCATAATTTGAGATGTACAACCCACTGGTTCAGTAAAAAGACATATTCATCATTTTGTAGAGCTGGATGATCAAGAGCAGACTTTCTCCAAAGCTTCATGCCAGACATTTTTCACCAGTTATACAATGTAATTACAAAAAATGAGTGGTTAAAACCAGTTTGATCCAAAATGTTCATGTGCATGATATAATAACTCACTTGCACAGCATATCTAAGGAGGTGCATTTTGTATCCAGAGGCTTTGGAAAATGCTCTGCAGAGCCTCTACACACCATCTGAAGGAGGTTTGCTGTTTCTACTCCGGGGGTTTTTGTTTTGCTTCTGTTTGGGTACATGTTTTGTTTGCCTGCTGTTTTTGATTTTCCATTTTTCCTGCCATCTGGTTTGTCAAGACTGTCTCTTTGCTATGTTTGCTCTCTCTCTGTAGGGGTTTGCTGGACCAGGGCTTTTTTTCAGGGATTTTAATGTTTACCTTCGCCTCTATACAAAATCAATTTGGTTTCATTCTGACTGAAACCAATTTACTCAGAATCAACAACATTGTTTCATACATTATGAAATGAAATGTTAATAATATTTTTCTGGCTTACTGATGTGAGCTTCCCTGTTTCTTTACATTGCAGAGCAGAGGGCGTTCAGCCTAACTGAGACTCCAAGGGAAAAGAGGTAAAAAACAGTTTGTGATTCCATACACTCAGATTGTAGAACAGAGATCCTCTCTTTTTAGGCACCAGTGTTGACTAGCAGTTAGACGTTGGCTTGGATGATGCATGTGGATATGTGTGTGTGTGTGTGTGTGTGTGTGTGTGTGTGTGTGTGTGTGTGTGTGTGTGTGTGTGTGTGTGTCCAGTGTTAAACCTGTGGTTGGGGTCTGGCTGGGCAGGATGTGACATACTTCCTGTTACAAGGCCGGGGGCCAGAAAATGCTCTGACTGCAACCTCAAAATAACCCTGAGTAAACAGGCAGACTCGGGTCTTTCCCAGATTTCAGACCCTAGAAACATCTAGCTCATTTTCATTTTTTGCTCATAATGAATTTGCAGTATATATATATATATATATATATATATCACTGTTGCTCCACCGTTGGGCAAACTGTGCTTGTTTTGTTTAGTTTCATGCACGCTGACAACACACAGTCATACCATGTTTTATCTCATCTAACTGACTCATCAGTTCATCACACTCTAATACATTTCATTCGCTATAAAACATGCATTGCTAACAGAGGAAACATCACATTAGATCACACTCCCTAATTAGATTGTCATATTACATCAATAGATAATTGTATTAGATCATATCAATTCTAAAGCTATCCAGAATACGAGCCTGAACAGATTGACCGACCGTTTTACTCCCTTATAATATCAACGTGTTACATGCATCCATTTTTAACAAAATAAGGATGTTGGGTGGAAATCCTGCCATTAACATGTTCTAATATTTTATAGTACTGTTTACTAAAACAGTATTTAGAGTAAAAGTTCCTGTCACCATAGTTTTCCCTCTGACTTTATGAGACCTTAAAAAAACTTGAAATGAGATGCTTTTCCCTGTTTTTTGTCAGCTGAGTCGAAATGGCCCTCATTTTTGCGATTTCAGATATTGCAACTTTAAACAGAGTTTAGTAGCAACATAGATGTACATTTTACTTTTAATGAGAGGATTGGTATCACGTTTAGTTTCCTGATGGACCGAACTCCAGCAACCAGCAGGTCTAAGGTGTGTTATATCCACGCAGGGTTTTGGGTTTCCGTAAGCGGGCCCAGTCAGCAGAGGAGGAGAGCAGCGCTTCACTCCAACACCTCACCCTCACAGAGTTCCTCAAAGAGTATGTTGCCACCAAAAATGGCCTCGCTGTCATGCATGTGTAGAGCAGCCGGGGCCGCAGACAGGGCCCGGCTTAACCCATTCTAACCCCGCTGTAAAACCATGCACCAACTCATCCAGTAACAATGTGGTTTCTTTGCAGGTGTTTTTTTGGGGCATAAATAAATCTTCAGAAGGCCACTACACTAACAGTTTCAGTGTTGGTTCACTTTGTTGGGTCGATGTGGTGTTGCATGTATATATTTCCTCTCGACTTCACTATATCATCGTTGCCTTTCACCTGGAATGTCTAATGTAACTAGCATAGCTGACATGTTATTAATTGCATCTTGCCAAGGTCAGTCTATAAATAGCATAGTCTAGAGCTCTTAGCGACTGTTAGTTCAAAACTTCCAAGCATGCCAAGCATGTTCTTAAGAGTGATGGTCTGTGGACCTGGGGTCCTGGAAGACTGCGGGCCTGACACTCTAATATTCCAGCATGAGACCAACATCCCTGATTAGTTAACTTGCTGTATTGAAGACAATCATAAGATCATTATCGTGATGAATGGTGTCCATGTTGGGCTTGAACGCTGCAGTCTTCCCCAGACCAAAATGATGTCATGAGTTGTGATGGCTGCTGACTGAAATGTTTACACCAAAACAGGATCGAGGATGAGGAGTGGGATAAATATATAATCCCCTCCAAGGCTGAGTCGGAAAAATACAAAGTCAGCCGGACCTTCAGCTTCCTCAAAAGCAGGATGTCTAGCACGCGCAGCAAGACCAAGGTGAGCCAACAAAGCGATCTGGTGGAAAATATGATTCCTGTGGTCCAAGAGTTTATTTCAAAGCATTTCACTTCGCAAACTCATATTTTCCCTTAAATTTCACCTTAAATGGCTTTTTTCCGTAATGTACAACAGTGTCAAATATATTACATGATACATCTGCTGGTTGCAACGCCTCTCTGAAGCTACATCACACTTACATTGAGTGAAACAAACCCAAGATGCCAGTGCTGTGTGGTGCCCCATTACATCAAACAGGAAATATCAAGATGCCAAGTTCTGTTGCCTGGTTTGAGCAAAGTTCAGCTGCACAACGCACATTTGTAACGGCAAACCCACTGGACAGCAGTGTTGAAGAGTTACATGTGATTAAAATGTCAAAAGCACAACCTAAAAAAAGTGAAAGGTCTCCCTGAGCACTGCAGTAAAAGGTTTAGAACCACTCAGACTGGCCTGGTCAGGATTCCTGCGCTGGGCAGCCATTGTCTGCACATGGTGCCTTTATTTGGCGAGGGAGAAAATTCCCTCTCTTCAGATCTTAGCAACAGGACACAGTGAAAATATCCTCTTACATAATGCACAGACCCCCAACGCAGCATGAGGAACCAAAACACATTCCATAGTATACTCCTGCTCTTACAGACACGTGCATGCGTGTTTTAATATGTCTCCAAGTGTGCACACACACGCATGCAACACACGTGAAGCCGCAAGCGCTCGCTCTTTTAGACTTCCATGTAAAGTTTGATAAGAAAATAAACATCCCTGTATCGTGCACACAGAGGAATCCCCTAACTCCCCACTGAGGAGCTTACCACTACAAAAGCAGTGGTCCCTGTGGACCTTAATAAAGTAAACAGATATAAGCCCACTGAGGGGCCCCGCTATCCCAGCTAACTCCACTTAAGCAGGTGTGTTAGCATGATGGCTGCAGCGTGCCGCTCCCTGCCTCCCATTCACAGTCGTTTAATTGTCCACTTGTGCTGCCACAGTAAATGTCTGCTGAATGACAAGATTTTAAATATTTATGACTTGCTTTCCAGGTGAAGGGTAAAGAGGTGAAGGAGGGAAAAGAGAAGCCAGGAGCCGCTAACGGACACCAGTTTGTTCCTGTCTCTCCATCTGGTCCCTGTCTCTGTGTGGCCTGTGAAAAGTCCATTTCTGGGAAGGAGCTGTTGCAGTGCTCCAGTGAGTGTTATACTGTCTGTTACACTGTTGTTGTTTTATGTCCTGTGGTCATTGAACTATTTAGGTTTTGTGTAAATCTGTGCACGTGCAGTCTTAATGTTTTATTTGGGAAAAGCAATGAAGTCGGTGTTGTTCCTCTCTCAAAATCCACATCAGTTGTATACATTTTTCTGAAATGAGGGACAGTTTGGCAGCCATCTGCACATGGGATAGAGTTGTGGTAAATCTGTCAGCGATTGGTTAAATGGTCAGATGAACTGAGATTTGATCTTTGTCTCCAGATTGTTTGTTGAACGTCCATAAAGGATGTCGAGAGTCGGCTGCAGCCTGTGGGAAGGTAACGTCCAGCCTCACATTCCTCATGTGACCTCAAACCACAAGCGAGAATAATGAAGCATTTCAAATTGTAATTTTATGGGGAAAAAATCTACCATAAAACACTTGTTTTTAAGCATTGTTATAAACACAAACAGCTTTTGGTACCTTTACCCTACACCAGTGATTTTGTTTTACTACAATTTACCCATGTTTTACATTGCAGCAAACCATTTTGCAAATTACGCGGTTGTACTAAAAATTTCACAACATGTAATAATAATCCCTTGAATTTCAAATTTGAATTTTTGGTTGAACCAGCCACCTTTTAATGTTCTGCTTATGCACCTAACAACGTTATCAGCATTTGTAAACCTTGGAACTGATAATTCACTGTGAAAAGCAAAGATTTCCCTGGGGACTGTTTTCCAGCAGAGGCAGTGTTTCACTTCACCCACTTCACTCACTTCATCAAAACACAACCGCACTGCTGCTTCTAGGAAAATTAATGTGGACTTTATTACAGCAGTGGAACACTGGTGTGAAGAGAGTGTGAAGTCTCTGAAAGTTCATTTTCATATCGTAGTGGAACGAATGGAAACCAGTGGCTGGATAAAACTTAGGAAAAATGATATTGTAGTTCTAAAATATGACTACTTGCTTCGGGAAAAGACTAACAGAAACCTGAAGTATGTGCATTTTGTAGATATGACGCTAAACATGTAAATTTCTTGCCCTTTAATAGCATAAAATTTATCAGCTACTAAATAGTTAGTGGAAAGGCTCTCTTGGCTCACTATTTTGCATCAGTGTGTGACAGCTACACAGGTAGATATACCAATTTGTCTACGTCCGTATTCCCACTTTTGATTCAAAGCAGCAAGTTCGCAGGAAATGCAGGACACCAGCAGCTGAAGTAGAAATAGATGAGGCAGGTTGAGGTGGAGTGGGCACACCAACAGAAAATTAAAATGCTTTATTGCAGCTTAAGTCCTGGAAACGCATCGGGCATCACATATCGATGATATACAACGGAAGAGTTTCCAAGGGTGGATCTTTTTCCTTTTTAATTCTGTCGTCTAACCACAAATTGAATCCAGTGTTGCCTGATTTTGAACAATATTGCAGTAACAACTTGATCTTTATTGCACACTAAATTGGCAAACGTTATAATTTGCAACTGCTGATGTTATTATGATTATGTGTGTCCTCAGAAGCCTCAGGAAAGGAATGCGTTGACGATGAAAAGCAAGGCCTTTTCTCTCCCACAGAGTGAGTTAGAGATTACTTCTCCCCTCTCCTATTAAGTGCTCCTTGATCTTCATTTTGCTTTTTTTCTCTCCCCCCACCTGTCCTCTGATGTTGCTCCTATAGATTAAGTAAACCTCTGCTCCTCACCTCCCCCTCTACCTTGTTCCCTGTTGTTCTTTCCCTGTTACAAGGTTAAATTTTAATCTTCCTCAGTGGGGGATCAGGGTTGGATATTCCATGTATGCGTGTGTGTGTGTGTGTGTGTGTGTGTGTTCAAGCACAGATTCCTGCACAGGTGCGTGTAAGCATGCATGTGTGTATTTGTGCGCGCATATTTCATTATGCAAAGCTCTATGCCCGTAAGCGTCCCGTTATTCAAGATATTGACGTAGTCGTAAACCTCTTGTCCCGTTAAACAATGAAACATAACAAACAGCGACCTCCCCGCGTCTTTACACGACACTAACTATTCCATTTAAATATAAACAGAGCATCTGAACACTAAACAGACGTTTGGGGTATTTGTTTTCGGAATGGGAAAGCCTCCAAAGTCTGACTGACTCCTCTTCCTGCTCCCTGCCCTCCAGACTCTGTGAAAGACAACACTCCAGCCTCCCTCTCCTCCACCTCCTCCTCCGCCTCCTCCTCCTTCTCCTCCTCCTCTTCGCTTCCAGCCACGACTAAAGACAAGCGAGAGACAGCAGTGCCTCTCGCCAAGAGCCTCTCTGTCTCTATAGACGGCAGGTGGGTGCTAACATTTATGCCAGATTTACACCGATAGATCAGCTCAATACCTATTTTTTAGTCTTGCCTAAAAGTTTATTATTTTACTTTTCATCATTTTTCTCTTTCTCCTGTTTTATTTATTCTAACCTAGCATAGTCCTGCTCTCCAACTGTTTTTTGTTAGTGTCTTGGCTAAATTGTGAAGCACTTTGAGCTGCACTGTGTGTGAAGGTGCTGTATTTATTTTATTACATTTTATCGGCCAGTCAGAGTTCTCCAATATGTCAATGTGATGCTCCTCCCTGACTCCAGCCACATGAAACAAACTGTAACATCTGTAGTGAAGCTGTACTTTTTTGAATGTTAAATTGCATTTATTTATTCATTAATTCATTAATTTATGGATTTTTTATTTATGTTTTTTTTTTATTTATTTTTTTTTTTTTATTTAAAGACCCACTCTATCGCAGAGTTTCCCATAGCATTGAAGAGGTGGTGTGGGTCACTCTTGTCCTGAAGTGCTGCAGAATTTCAGCAGTCTAGTCTTCAGTATCACATTGCCAAATGATGCCAAGGCTTTTCCATCTTGACAAAAATATGATTTTTAGGGAGAATCACTGAATACTTGTAACTTTAAAATATGTGGAATATTAGTACAAAATATCAGGTATCATCAACTTTAGTCTAAAAACGTGGTATTGGCCTTATCGGCTGAACCTTAGCTTTCACAGTCAAGCACTCAAATACACACACTTACCGTGTCTTTTCCTACAATTTCATGTTCAAATCTGTTTCCGCTTATTGGTTGCTGCCCAGACGGCTGAGTGATGTGGACAGTGAGGCCAGTGTGACTGCCTTGGCGAGCGGCTCGTTGGCTGATGAGGCGACACCGATCACAGCAACACCACCATCTGCCGACCCCCCCCCTCAGCACAGAGGGTGAGGATGACAACATCTGATACACACAATAATCATCCCACATAGTAGTGACATTTAGGTACCAGCATGTTTTATTCACTCAGGCTATAAATCAGGTAATAAATTATTACTACAATTTAGAGTAATTCAGAATCAGAAATACTTATATTATCCCCGAAGGGAAACTGAGTCACTTGCAGTTTCTCAAATTCTCAAGAGAAGAATTAAATTGCCTTAGAATTTTTTTTTTTTTTTAAAAAGTACCTGTATTATGTTTCAATTTGTGCATTAATACTACTTGTGCATTAATCAAAATTGTAAAATTGTAAATTGATTGCAGAGCAGACTCATGATTTCTTCTTTGCAAGGCAGAGGTGATTCATTATTTTTGTTCTTGCAGAGGCAGTTGACGCCCCCCTGCTGAGCGACCTGTCCGCCGACCTCCTGGGACTCGAGGCGGAGTCGTGGAGTCTCGCAGTCAGCCCAGACTTCTGCAGACAGCACGACAAACACACCATCAAACGACAGGATGTCATTTATGGTGAGACAATGCTACTTTCCTTTCACGGTACTAACTGTTCCAGGCTCTTCCGTTCTTTCTTTCTTTCCGTCTTTCTTTCTTTCTTTCTTTCCATCTGTCTTCCTTTCATACAATATCCCCTTCACCAGTGGTGGAAAATGCACTCAAATCTTTTCTGCAAAAGTAGCAATGCTATTATAGAAAGACACTCCAAATAACAGTAAGTTCTGCATTCAACACATTACCTCAGTTCAAGTATTAGCAGTAAATGTATCAAACCTTAGAGCATTCATTTGAAAAAGTATTAGTTCAGAGTGTCAAAGTCTTTTAATGTTGTAAGGGGTCCAGGTCTAACTACTCCACATAATGTTGAATAATCAAAACTCTAACAATGTATCGCATTTCATCTTTTTGTGTATAATACCTTTTTCTACAAAGTAGGTAGTAACTACGGCTGTCAAAAAATGTAGATTTCCCTCCGAGGTATGGTGCAGTAAAAACTATAAAGTCTCACAAAATGTTAATACCCAGAATAGAATAGCAATAAGTGAGTGACAATATGTTGAACTTGGAAGGCCAGCAAAGCTAACTACCTAATTGAGATAGTTTGGCTTGATGTTTTTTTTTTTTTCTATTAACAGGAAGAGCACTAGACTTCATAATATTAGCTATCTCCTCTGTTTCCCTTTACCCTTCTCAGTCTGCTTCCATCTAACATAACTTTGTTAGAAAAACTGTGGTATTTCACTCAACCCACTGAGGTTTAATTCAACAAATAGTTTTTTGCCTCCAGTGTAGCTATTACCACCCATAAATGTTTGTACAGTTCAAACTCCCATCTTCAATAATAAACACATTTGCTGCAGATGTTCAGGTTCCCATAATCCATCCACCTGTGCTGCTCCCATGTAGAGCTGATGCAGACGGAGCTGCACCACATCCAGACGCTGACGGTCATGTCGGAGGTGTTCAGGAGGGGCATGCTGGAGGAGCTGCAGCTGGACTGGGACTGTGTGGCCCGGATCTTCCCCTGCTTGGATCCTCTGCTGCTCTTCCACAGGAATCTGTTTGGAGCGCTGCAGGAACGCCGGCAGGCCACCACCCAGCTCGAAAACCCTCGGAATCACCTCATCCATCGGATCGGGGACATACTCCTTCAACAGGTGCGGGGAGATGAACACCCACACTTATGCCTATACACAAATCCATATCCACGCTCTAATCCCTCTGACTGACCTCTGCCTCAGTTCTCAGACGAAAACGCTGAGAAGATGAAGCAGGTGTACGGAGAGTTCTGCAGCCACCACACGGAGGCCGTCAACGTCTTCAAAGAGCTGCAGCAACAGAACAAGAAACTTCAAATCTTTGTCAAAGTAAGCCTCTGCTCCGAGGGCTCTGTTTTTACTCTTGAGCCTACTTTCCCCTGTAACTCTGACTGAAACGCTGAGTGCCATTTGCACAGCAGACATCATAATTTTCAGCTGCTTTGGCTCTTGAAGTGCCTGTCATCTGGAGCAAACTGTTGATGTTCTGATGTTCTTTCTCACAGCAACAGAGCAATAAATCTCTGGTCAGACGGAGGGAGGTGCCAGAATTTATCCTGCTAGTCACTCAGCGCATCACCAAGTACCCAGTGCTGCTGGAAAGGATACTGCAGTACACTCAGGGTGTGTCAGCCGTATTGTGTAAAGCTGTAAATATACTATCTGCAACTGTGCATGCCTAATATGTATATTTTTTTTACTTACCAGTGCTCTGTGATATTTCACTGTAACGTGTGTTTCTTCTCCCACCCTCAGAGGGGAGTCAGGAGCACTCTGACCTGTCACGCGCCTTGGCTCAGATCCGTGATGTCATCGCTGCAGTGGATCTGAGCGTCAGTAAGTACGAGCGGGGTCAGGAGCTGCAGGAGGTGCTGGCCCGGCTGGAGAACAAAAGCTTCGCCAAATTAAAGAACGGCAAGGTGTTTCGCAAACAGGAGCTGCGCAGCCAGCACAGGGTCCTGCAGCACAAAGGGCTGGTCTACTGGAAGACGGCCACGGGCAGACTGAAAGGTGTGTGAGAGTCCCTGTGCTTGTGTTTTTTTTTGGTGAAAACTTTGTATCTCCAATTTGGGTGATTTTTGTCATTTAGTTTAATTTGAATATTTACATGCTCCTCTATGGCTTCAAAACACTCTACAACCTTTTTGCAAAACTAATTACATAAACTGACAAATGCACAGTCATCAACCTAGCGACAAGACTGTTTGCCTTAGCTTCTTGAAAGTTGATATTATGGAAATACTAGGTTTGGACACAGCAGCAATATTATATATAGAAAGCTATTGCGGTTAGAGGACGTTAAAGGAATACTTATATATTTTACACCCCTTTTACTCACCCTTAGTTGTCTTGAATATATGAGTCTTCAGATTTAGTGAACATGCAGGCCAGTTGTGCACAGCAGCTCATTCATGAGGCATTTTCTGAAATTGCTTTATTTAGTATTTTATTGCAAGAGTACATTGTTTGGGACATACTGTATATACGCATGGAGAGTCAAGAATAGGTTTACATTGCACCAAGAGTTTGATAATTTGAAAAGGATAACAAATTAGGTTATTGTATATATAAAAAATATCTTTTTTTGTTGAAATATTCCTTTAACTAAATACCCAAACTTGTGTCTTTCTGCTTTTCTCCTTTCAGACATTTTAGCACTCCTGCTCACCGACGTTCTGGTTTTCCTGCAAGAGAAAGACCAGCGCTTCGTGTTTGCTGCTGTGGTACGCTTCACGCCGAAGAACACTTTGAAATCAGAACCGACTCGTCTCCGCTACGTTCTTCTCCCACGTTCTTAACTTTATCTCCTCCTCCAGGACCAGAAGCCTCCTGTAATCCCTCTGCAGAAGCTCATTGTTAGGGAAGTAGCCAATGAGGAGAGAGGGATGTTCCTTATCTCCGCCTCCTCAGTGGGACCGGAGATGTATGAAATTCACACCGCCACCAGAGAGGAGAGGAACGCGTGGATGAGGCACATTCGACAAGCTGTAGAGAGGTGTGTGCGTCTACTCTGAATCTGTGTGTTTATATCTGTACACGTGTGTATGCTTGAGTATTTTGGGTTAATAAATATTGCCATGCAGTTGGATGTGCAGTCCCAAAAAAAGCCATTAGGCTGTGGGAATAAACACAAACTGTTGCTTAGATTGACTAAAAAACAACAAAGGTGAAGGAGGGCACTCACTGAATTTTAAAAATAGGCAAGAACAATAATTCAATTATGATTTATTGGCCATCTCATTGTTTTCCTTGATTGGTCAATAAATCATGCTCTAATTGAGATACTATCCTTGCCAATTTTTGAAGTTCAGTGAGTGCAGCCCTCCACCTTCTGGTGTTTTTTTGCTATTTCTGGTTAATGTATGTTTAAGTGTGCGTTTGTGTATGTGTGTGCGTGTGTGTGTGTGTGTGTGTGTGTGTGTGTGTGTGTGTGTGTTATTTATTATCTAACCCCCTGGGCTCACAGTTGTCCTGAAGAGGAGGAGGAGGAGGAGCGGAGTGCTGAGTCGGAGGAGGCCAGGAGAGCCGCCGAGGCCAGAGTTCAAAAGATCCATAAGTTCCAAGGTCAGAAACACGTTTGATGTCTCCACATATACAAATGATGTGTACAATAAATGAATATTATCACCTGTTATCCATTATGTAACTTTTCTGTGGGCTCATACGCTGGTGATTTGTGTAATTACAAAGCAATAATGACTTTCGTCAGACAGAACGTTAAACAATTAAAAACATTTGAACATTTGTTTCATGTAGAGACTCTGCTGGGTCAGGACCAGCGGATCTGCAGCAGCCTGGAGGAGAAGCTGCAGCTGTACGCCGAGCTCACGGAGTTAACCCTCCGCTCACCAGAACCTGCACCACAGCGCCACCTCCTGGTCCAACCAGACACTGACAGTGAGATGACACGACAGGCTTCCACTCTGCTCACAGCGGCCCTGAGAGAAGGTGAGGAAGAGGCAGGACGGGTGCTGGGTGGCCTGGGCTGCGTGAGGCTGAAGGTCCAGAGGGAGAGATGTAGTTGTGTTGCAGATATTGATCAATATGTTTATGGGATGTCCATTCTGTATATATTCTCCGGACCCGTTCTAGCTTTTAGAAGGTGATGTATGATTATTTCCACCAATCAAAATGAGTCTCACATGTGCAGCGTGTTAATAAGGGGCCTGGATAGGTTGTACCAGTTGTCTGTAAGTGCTAGTTACTCCAGTTTTACCTGGGCCACATTCAGCCCTGACGAAATGTTGCAAAATGTTTATTTAATTGGAAATGCTGGTGCATGGAACATCAAATTGTGTTATGCAAGTATAGTTGGATCCATGTGTGCGCTGCCTTTTTAATATGGCAGGGTTTATATAAATGTTGCTGCTGATTGGGTAACACGTCTGACGCACCCACCAAATGAGAGAAAACAAAGCAAAACAGTGCACGCCATTTGCACATTGATTGTGCCCCATATTTGCTTCCAAGACCTGTTTGAAATCAGTGGAAGCAGTGTGGTTACACATGTTGCACAGGTGAGTCTCATTTTTATTGAGGTTGTGATTGGTGGAGGTATTCGTTTCTCAGATTGACTTTAAGCAACGTTATAAAGGGGGGTGGCAGGGCACTCCTGTTCTTGGACTTACATGTAAATTGATTTCATTTTAAATCTTTGTCTGAAGTCAAACTTTTCAAAGCATGGCAATTTTTTTTCCAGTATTCATCTTTATTAGGAAACAATAAGCAAAGCAAAAGTAATACTTAAATAAAAGTAGCAGAGACAAATGAATTTGCTATGGAAAATCCTCCTATAAAAATACCTGAGCAGAGTTAAAAAATTACATACACATAACATCATAACAGACAACAAATACCGTATTTCACCAATTAATCGCCCGGCCTCAAATAGCCGCTGGGTTCTTATAAACGCCTGGGGTCTGCACCCATTTTGCGTATTAAACGCCCACCCGAATAACCGCCGGGGCGATTATTTGCATCATAATGAGGTAACCCAAAATAAGGCTATTCACCTTATTTTTGCAGAAGTAAACAATTAACCGCACAATAACTGTGCGGCACTTCCGTTTTCTGTCAAAATAAGAGCGCTAGCTAACGTTAGAAAAAAGGGTGTATCGTAATCTTAAATTGCCCGACTGTAAATATGTTGGACAATAACTGTCATCACGATAATGGCCTGGTGCAGGTCTGTGCAAAAATAAATAAAGGCCTGCAGCGAATAGCCGCCTGGTTCTTTTAAACGCCCGGGCGATTAATTGGTGAAATATGGTAAGTGTAATAAAACATCAAAGAAAAGTGCTGTGGTACCACAGGTTTATGTAGTGGTCATGCAGTTAATGCTCAGTATGAGTATTAATTTTCAGTTCCATCCATGTTTCTAGCCATTTTTGGAGCTGTGAGCTTGCTGACAGAACAGACATTAATATTGAGAGACACTTGCTTCTTCTGCAGCGGAGAAGCTGATCGCCATTCTTCAGACCCGTGAGGCCTTTTCTGTACACAGCCAGGGCTCTCCTGTGCAGGGACAAGAGTGCTGCAGCTACAACAGCCACGGCAGCATCCAGGAGTCTCCCTCTGAACGTGAGTTACACACATGTTGTGTACAGCAACCAATAAATTTGACTTCAGCTCAAATTTCTGTTTCTCTGTTTTTGGGCACATTGCCCATATACCACTTAACTTTTTGCTGATTTGACTGAACTGGATACATTGCATTATATCTGCAAGCATTGATATTTAATGTGTGCTAGCAAAAAAAAAAAGAAAAAGAAAAAAAGGGCTATTTATTTCTTGTTCCCACAGCGGATTATCTGAGCACGCTCAGTGTGAGCTCCACCTCTCTCGTGTCAGACAGTGAGTGGACAGGGCCGGACAGCTCGATGTGGAGCTCTGCTGCAGAGCTGAGGAGAGGAGACACCAACGGGACACAGATAAAGGTTCAACCACTGTAGTTTCACTGTTGATAAAGTTGGATATCCACTGCTGTTTCCCTGTAATAACACAGTCTTTCACAGGTGGCAGAGTGTGTCCAGAGTCTGACTCAGCTACTTTACAGTCTGCAGGTGAGGAAAGACACAAGTTTCAACATCTGTGGTTCACGGTATGAGTGAATATATGGTTTCAACCACTTGAATCACCACTTGGCAAGAGCAAAAATAACACTGTGAATATAAAGGCTAAACATCAAATATTAGTGTAATATCAGTTGTCCTAATGATTTTATACAGGTGGTAACGTCAGTGTGATCAGTGTGGTCTCCTCCTCCTGTTTTCAGGCTGCTGTTACCCTGCAGGACAGTTGTTATGAAGTCCAGAAACTCCTTCTTCTGGAGGGAGAGCGACCACAGCTCCGCACCCCCACTTCCCTCCTAAACAACCTGGTACATGAATGTACTAATAGAGTATTCATCCAAATTATTATTACATTATTATGCTTGCACATTATTATCATTGGAGTTGTGCAAGTCTCTATGTTATTAATAATTAAAGAACTCTTATCAACATCACTTTTGTTGAGAGTGGATTGGAATTCATTTGCTAGATTTTGATATAACGACAGATTAAATTAAAATGGTTTATTTTGTCATTCAGGAGCAGGAGAAGCAAAGGAGTGTCGATAAGAGGAGAGAGGAACTGGAAAGGAAGAGCTTAGAGAGGAAGAGAGAGGACGTGGACGGGGTTCAGAAACTCCATGCGAAGCTGAAACAGGAGCAGCAACGCTGGGACAAAGAGTGTCTGGCCAGGGAAAAACAGCAGGTAAACCTCACTCAAAGCGCCATCTTGATAATGTAAGAATGACAAAATGTATGCACCTCTGGGCTGAGACACTCAGTTGCAGCAGTGTAGTGACACTGTATCCCTCTTTTCACAGAGCGAGCAGGAGAGTCTGCTGGAGCAGCGGGAGCAGCAGTGCCTCCTGGAGGCCGAGAGGCTGCGCTGTGAGCGAGAGGAGCTCGAGGCCCAGCTGCTGGAGTATCAACAAAACCTGGACAGGCTGAGGGAGGGCCAGATGAGCGTGGAGAGGGAAAAGGAGAAGATTGAAGCCCAGCAGAGGCTGCTCCAGAGCTGGAGACACAACCGCCAGACCAGCCTCCCTGTTATGATACCACTGGATGGATACCAGGTAGCAGAGATAGAGAAAGTGATGATAATGTAGTGAGAGAATGGAAAAAGGTAGAGAACAAAGGAATTCTTCATGAGGAGGAAGTAGATAAATATCTTTCTGAGCAGAATCAGAACAATGATGTATTACACACAGTTTATACACAGTGTTTTGGGGTTTGAATGAAATGGGTCTTTGAAGGCTAGTATAATTGCACTAAACTGCCCACAGGTGAAATTTTGCGTCATCATTCCGTGTCTTTAGATTTGACATATTTTTGCACAAAAATTTAAAGATTTTTTTTTTTAATAGGTTGTGAAACTTTATAAACCACAGGACACTAAAACTCCCAATTTAAAACCACACTAATGAAATTCTTAATGTCTTCAGCACTTTAAGGCTGACCTAAGGTTTAAGGTTGAGCTGAACTGGCATTTTTAGTACCTGGGGAACCATGGAATGTATTATGAAGAATTAATTTGCGGTGAAACAACACAATAATTAAATGTTCAAACAAAATGAGGAGAGAAAAAATCACTGCAGGTATCACAGAGTGTTTTTTTTTGTTTGTTTGTTTTTTGCATTTTTGGTCAGGGAGGAAGCTCTGCAGTGTCAGCAGTAGTGACACTGACTGTTTGATATTTTTAATTTTTTTTTACTCTAATGAAGACCCAGTTCAGATCAAAACCTTGTCTGTAATAACATTTGTGGCTTGGATCAAATTGTGCCTGCCCTGGCTCTCTGGCCTTATCTTCCCATCTTAAGCCTTTTTTTTTTTTTTTTTACCTCTCAGGTGTCCAGCCACAGTCGCTCAGGCAGCCTGGATGGAAACTGTTCTGTGTATGAGAACGAGGCCGCTCTGCTTCGCTCCCTCCAGCAGAATCACCTCCATCAGCCCAACAACAACCAGCACCAGCGTCTGCACACCGGACCGAGGAAGAACCAAGACGGCCCCCTGCACAGCCCCAGTCACACCGCTAACCTTGGCCTCAGCCCCAGTCTCTATAACAGCCTCAACACCCTCCTCAGTCAGGCACACAGCAAAGCCCCTCCGGACGCTCTACCCTACCCAAACCACAGCCGCCCTCGTCCGCTGGGCGACTCCATCCACCCCTTCAGCACTGGAGTCTCCACGCAACCGCAGAAGACCAACAACAGTAAGTTTACTAATGTCAAATGTGACGTTTCCTTTCAATTAATGTGCAGGAACAGTGAACACATGTATTTATCCAGAAGCCATAACATATTTGTAGTCACTGTTCTCTAAGGTGTTTTTTTTTTTTGTAGAGAAGAGAGGGGAGAAGGGGAGAGTAACTTCAGATAATATTGCTGAGGAACAAGGCAGTCTCTTGGTCACAAGACGCATTTCTTCAATAATAAAGGCGTATCACTTTCTTGATAATCTGTGAAATGAGTGAGACAGGAAGCGATGTGATGAAAACAGGCAGTAGTGTCACACTGAAATAGCAGAGGGAAGTAAGATCATAGAGGTCAGGGCGGTGGTCAGGCGCTGCTTTTGCTTTTGCTTTTGTCTTCAACAACTACCTGGCTTATGATTTTTTTATGATTTTTTTTTTTTTTTTTTTTTTTTTCACTTAACCATGACGAAAAAACCTTAACTATAATCTAACAATCCTGCCCCTCGGCCTTTCTGTGTTTTTGTTAGTATTTATGGAGGCCTTATTTTTTCAATTTGTCTCTACTTGCATGTCAATTATCTGATAATTCTTCTAGGTATTGTTTGATGTATGTTACATATAATTATTTCTTGAATTTCTATATGGGGACCTACTGATGATACAAATTATTATCCTCTGTGATTGGCTGTATACTTCACCTGATGCTATATGTGCCACATATTTCTTTGTGTCTGGTTTGATGCTGTTGATGCCCATGTGTTAAAAAAAAAAGATTCTCTTGTATGATTTGTGAGTGCTGGTTTCACTTGGTCTTAATATTTGTCAGGAAGGGGTTAAAGTTAGAGTTAGGATGATATTCCGGTGATTCACACTTTTGAGTGGTTCGTTCTCAGTTCATCTCCCTCCCCCACATCCTATTCCAGCAGGAGACTCATCAAATTAAGGAAGCAAAACTGTCTCAGACATGTTGACTGACAGCATTTCCGTACAGGTCATCTGCATAAGAATCAGTGATGTACAATGGTTCATAAGAGATCCCATAAATAGTTTTATGAGAGCATGTTGAGATTTGGCTCTGTCTTGTGCATCCTTTTTCTGTCCACTAACGCAACTCGTGGTGTTTGTCTTGAGCGTCTCTCTTGTTTTTACTTCAGCAGAATTCAGCCCGCCATTGGACAGGTTTCCCCTGGGACCCTGGAGGACAGGGATCACGGGCTTGGGGCTGTATGAGGACGACTACCCCCCCTCTGCCTCTCTCACCCCCCTCCTGACCCCGCAGGCTTACCTCTCTCTGGAAGGACAAAACGGGGAGGAGGGAGTAGAGGAGAACATTGTTTATCTCTAAAAACCCTGAAAGAGGAACGAGCGATGCTGACCGCCCGATCCAGAACTGGACCGACAAAAATATACCTGATAAAAAAGACATGCTTGGTGGACAGGCTTGTGTGTGTGTGTGTGTGTGTGTGTGTGTGTGTGTGTGTGTGTGTGTGTATGTGTGTGCGTGTGTGTTTACATGTGCGTCCATCTAAATGTGATTGACGTACTGTATGTTCTGAGGAATGTTTTTTTTTTTGTTTTTTTTTTCATCTTTAAAATAAAATAAACCTGTATAATCCGATGAGGGAACTGCAAAAGGAGGGAAGTAAATATTTGCAGAACTATGTGCCTTTTTTGAATTTATGTCGCTGTTAATCACTCCCTCCTGAGTAATCGAAAACCATTGTGCCTTTGTATTAAAAAAAAAAACTCTTTGCAAATCAGCTTTTATACCTGTGCTACCCTCGTCAGTGGTAAATTTCTTGTAAATCACTACTTGTACTGTCCCTTTCAGTATCTGTTGCACTTGTTTGATGGCAGAGTTTCTCATGTTCCCTAAACACTGGGGCCTGAAGCGCCAGGGATTCAGGGCCTCGGCATTAGCATTGACGTATTTCCCATGAGCACTTACTGCACAAAAGAGATATCAGAGATGCCAGTGTAGTCCTACAACAACCCAACACTATGTACAGCATAAACTGCTTTCCTATTGTATGATGGTTATGTACCTCCCAGCTGATTTGAAAACTGAGTATTTAAGAGGGACCGTAAGCATTTAGGACACAAGAAAATATTGGCATTATTGTATAAATATTGAATATATGTATAGTTTTATGGAAAGGCTACCTATGCACACTATAAATGATGTATGATGTATAATTTTCCTCACTCAAGTGCCAAAAATCTTGCTATCCAATACTGTAAGTGATTCCTGTAAAGAGATACTATATAGCGTTGTTTTCTGTTTATCTCCTTTTTTTTTGACAAGTTGGTAATTTATTGTGTGTAAATTGCTTTGTGCACTGTCAACATTAATATTTGTTTGATATATGTTCTCTGTTTGATATGTAATCTCTGTAATCAAAACTGTGTGAAGTGCCATATTAACAATATTGTACTACATATAAAAATCTTGTCGCAAACATTTGTTTACATGTGTGGTTTTTTTCTTCTTTTTTTTTTTTTTTGTTTCCCACGTTGCAGAAGCAAGATGTTGTCTCCTCCTTTTCACATGGTCACCTATGTCAGATTATTACTCAACACTCATAACAGGAAGGCTGCCAGTAATCAACTTGCTCTCAGTGACTCACAAGACTTACAGTTAGTGTGAAGGGCTGAATGTCTAGCGCTTCAAACACTCTGTAGTTCAACTATGTCCATTTCTTGGTGGAAACCTTTACCACGATGAGTTTAATAGCATCTTTACTATTCAACCTGCTTGGGTTTTTGCTGAACTTGTCTGGGGATCAGAGCGGATGCTGCTTGGAAACAGGTGAGTTGAGTTCATTTTGTATGCAAGTGGCATTGAAACCTCCACGCTCACTCTTTGAAAATCTTGTAAGAATCTCCACTCATCTCATTTTGATGACTAAAATTGGAGTGGACGTTTAAAGCTGTGTGTTATTGTGTCCACTGGCTAGATTGGACACTGCCAAGCCCTAGCATCAGTCATCTGATAGCTGTCAAAGAGAAGCAAAAACTTGAGGTGAGATGGCTGAGCAACTCCAGCGGCTTAAAGGACGGAAGAAACCTGTATGAAATCCAGATCGGCCGCACAGAAAACCTCACGATTGTCTACAGTGTGAGTAGCCTGCTAAAAGATGTGCTTTTCTGGACTATGTGTACTTGAATCTTAGGTTTAGGGTGTCAGCACATTAAAGCTGTATTAGTCTACTTTTCTACTAGTCTACTTAGCGTATGTGCATATTATGAATCAAAAAAATGCACTGTAAATCAGTCTTTTTTTTTTTTTTTTGTTAATTTTGTAATTTAGAGCAATGTGAGCGTACACCCTGTGGGTTCAGATACATACTCCTGGACGTGGACCTCCTCCCTGCCTCTGGAGTGTGCTGATCACTCAGTTAGGATACGACGTTTCTATAACCAGTCCCTCCCAAGCCCTTGGAGCGAGTGGATGACCAACTATGGTGAGATGGTGAAGTGATTAAAAGAAATCCTAAATAGTCACTTACGCAGAATTAACTGGATATGAACATATTATGCCTCTGTACATTTAGAATATATGTTAGTTATATAGGCCCAAATATGTTTTTAATATATGGGTATTTAATATGGTGTTATATGCCATAAATTGAAATCCTTACATGTGCATATATTACATTGCAAAGTGTGAGTGAAGCCCAGAAACCAACTATGTTGAAAGCATAGGGCTGCTTATCTTGAGAACCATTTCTGTGCTCAGATGGTCACGGATTAGGATGACTCGCTGTTTTCTCTGCAACAGCAACACCCCCATCCATTTCTGTTCCCCCTCACTAATCTTTACATCAGTGTTGCACAACAGATACTGTTGCAATAACTCTCAACATTTTGTGCTCCAAATTCTCATTTACTATCCAGGGTTTTATTATTATTATTATTATTATTATTATTATTATTATTATTATTATTATTATTATCTTAGGCCACAATAAACTTGCATATTAATAAGATTAATAATAAATAAGAATCAGTTTAAAGGCCTGTGATTTACAGACAGTCATAACTCTTCTAGCCCCTCTCATTTCCAGTGCTATAATTCATAGAGAATACTTACTTGTCCAGGATCTGGCGCCCCTACTGGCCAGACCCTCATCAGACCTCACCAAATCTGCTCCTCTTTCTTGCAGGAGACCAGGAGTTAGTGGATGCAGAGAACAACACCAGGATATTTCCCTTCCAGCGGGTGCTGAGAGAGGGAGCCAGCACCATGCTCTGCTGCGTCCCACCAAGAGGAGTCCACATCACCGGCATGGCCTTCAACGGCAGCCAGTACCCCCTCATCAGCATCGGAGACAGAGTCAAGGCTATCTCTGTAAAAAACCTCACAATCCCAGCGAGACTATTTCAGGGTGTGTTGTTCAGCTGTAACGACACCACGGCCGAAACCAACAAATGCTTCAACTACATCAGCTGTGAGTCCCTGCACTGAGCACATTATTTTTACATACAAACTGTGTATCTGTGTGTGCTTATGTGTATATTGTGTGCATTTGGTATATGTATAATTATGTGTCTGGTTGTGTGTGTGTGTGTGTGTGTGTGTGTGCTCCAGTTCCACCTCAGAAGCCAGAGAGCATCAGCTGCTCCACCACAGACTTGAAAACTGTCAACTGCATCTGGGATCCAGGCAGAAAATCAAACCTTGTTGATCCTTACAGACGAACACACACCCTGCACATAGCGTGAGTGTACTGCACATATCCAGATGCACCAGGCATGATGCCTTTTCAATGATTTTAGACCAGAATCTATGTTTGTTTGATTGTTTCTTGGTTCATCTAAAACAAAACATTCCATTTAAAAACATAACAATGATTATTTTATAAATGCTTTATCATATCTCATATTGTTTTGAATTATTACAGTTTTTCTATACAGTATAGATTGTTGTGCATAGATGAGTTTTAAGGGATTTGAAAAAAACAACTGATTAGCCTTGTTCTCAGGATTTTTTAAATTTATTTTTGGCCCAAACCTGACCTAATTTGGTGATAACATGGTACTACCCCTCCCTTTTTTGTGCCACTTGTATGAACTCCTATAGAATTCATAATAAAGGCTAGCCTATGCACTCGTACTATATTGTTTGATAAACATCTTCCCATAGAACAGACAACTGAGTTTTTATGGAGGTATGTTTTAAAGGAGGTAAGTAAACTAAGGACGTAAGTAGACAAATCTGATACAGCATCACCAAAGTGCCACGTCGGCTGTCCGAGGAATCTTGTACAGACCATCGTATTGACTTTACCATTAAATTCACCTTGAGTCATTCGTCTTGTCTTTGCTTTTGAAAACACAGGAACTCTGACCAGGAACCTATCAAGTGCAAGGAGTCGTCTTGTCATTTCCCGGCAGTCCCACACTTGGACGAGTACAACATCTCTGTTGTGGTGGGAAACCAGCTGGGAGAGGAGAGAGAGAGCTACTGCTTCAACATCTCTGACAGAGGTCAGAGGTCAAACAACTCTCTGAACAGAATATGGATTGTAGAATACAACACTGTGTGACTGTACACTTTTGATGGCCCCTCTCTGTTTCCCACTGGCTCAGTTGACATGTGCCCATCATACCATGCAGTAGATTTATTTCAAATGAGATATGCATTTCAAATTATTCCATAAGACAGTGAGGCACTCCAGTGACACAATTGTTAATTTGTGCTTGAAGATAAAATTAGTTGGCGCAGGTCTGTGAAATTCATGTGTGCTTTGCCTCCAGTACTCCCCGCCCTTGAGTGGACCAGAGTGTGGCCAGGGGTGACAAACTCAACTTTGTCCTGGATCATACAGGGCAACCTGTCTGGACTGGACATCCTCTGCCAGGTTGTAACAAACCAGGAAAGCACCATCATGGTGAGTTTCATCCGGTACAATTATGAAATGATTACAAGAGAGTGAGAAGAGGAGGTTGTTACCGTCTGTCTGTATGTATTTGTAACAGGTGAGCTGTCAGAGTTACTGCAAAGTCAAACTGGGGCATCTGCTTCCCAACACCCACTACTCTGCCAGGGCCCGCTGTGCTGTCAAGGGCAAGCTCTGGGGAGACTGGGCTCAGCCCATAGCCTTTACTACCTGTGAGTACCAGCAGAGGCAAAATGAGGACTTAAGGCAACCAGTATGGATTAATAGCATGGTACAGTTGAGTTTGAACCCAGACCATGTCAAAACTGAGATCAGAGCAAACCAAATCCTACTCAAGAGCAAGAGAAAAACAAGATGAATAGATGGAATATATTTAAAACTGCGAATGTCTTCCCAAATGTAAAAGTAATGATCTTGAGGTTATGGATGGATTAGCTCTGAACTGTAGCCTTCAAAGTCTAACTCATCAGCACATAGGAACTGAAGAACTTAGAAATTAGACACCCAGGTTTCAGCAGACTTGTTTGTAGTGCCAGGGAACACAATTATGCATTATAGACTTTATTCGGCCTTGACTAAATTCAACCCTGTGACTCACATTTTACATTTATATTTTAAGGATAAAAAGGAGCAGAACTGGGACATGCAATATTACTTATGAAAGTTTATCAGGGTGGTGTTCAGTAGGCTACATGTGGATAAAAAAAAAAAAAAAAAACACTGCACACTGCTGCAGTTTCAGACAAATTCTTAGTTTTAGATATATTATTTTAAAAGTTGAGTTGTTAAATTGTTGTCAAGGCCAGACTCTGTTCCTTAAGTGCAGCCCAAGTGCCTACAGTGAGAAATGTAAATTTGTTTAGCTCACTGAAGACCCCATCGTCACTGTCTGGGTTTGTCTTAAATAGACAATCACTGTGTGCCCGCTTTAGATCCATTAGTGACTCTGGATGTATGGAGGAGGGTCGAGCAGCTCTCTTCCAACAGCCTCCGTAAAGTTACTCTGTTCTGGACTCCGGTGAGACCTTAAGCTGATTTGCTTTCTCCCAGTTGAGTTATTTTGCAAACATGGAGACTGATGCAACAAACCCACGTGCACTTCTCTGTCCATCCTCCATTCTCAGCATGTTCCTGGCCTGGCAGCATCAAATATAATCCAAGGCTACACGGTGCGGTGGACGCAGGGAGGACGGAACGGGACTGAGTGGAAGGACAATGGACAGGCGCAGGCAGAGATCATCATCGGCGCAGGACGGTGTGACTTCTCTGTCCAAGCAGTCGTCCGTGCCGGCTCCTCCATCCCAGATCACATCACCATCCCACAGACAGAGGACAGAGGTGAGCAGCTCCAACTTCACTTCACAAACATGGGAAAGCTTTCAACTGTTTACCAGCTTTTTTATTTGTGGATAAATCTCCATCTGTGTAAATCCTGACATCTGCTGTTGATGTCTGCTTGCATAGAAGGTGACACCCGATGGCACCAAACATCAGCCAATAGCAGATGATCATTTACGCAGGCTTATCTGAAAATATAATTCATATTTTGTTTGTACTGTTGCTTGTCACTTGTTGTAGCACCTTCAACATTTAAAATTTTAAGTGTAGGAATAATTAATAAATTGAAATGTCCGACAGTATTTGTTTTAAATGAGTGACACATGACTAAATCTTGTGACTCCGTGTCAGAAAATCTCCTACAAGAGCAGCATCTGAGTGGCAACACGACTGGAGCTTTACAGCTGACCTGGGCTGAGTACGACCATGCCACCTGTGGCTACACCGTGGAGTGGTGCATCGTGGGAACTGTAACTCCCTGTACTTTGCAATGGAGGAAAGTGCCAGAGGGAAATAACAGCTTGCTCTTGCCTGCCCGTAGGTTTTTACAGTCATTATGGATAAGTTGTGATGAATGCATAAAAGTTGCGTATTTTTCTCCGATTTCTCTGCTGTTGCTAGACAATAATGGTTTGTTGCATGTGTTGTCTTAATTCATTATTTTGCAGGAAATTTCGAGGCAGGTTATAGGTACACATTCAATATCTACGGATGCACTGAAAATGGACACAGACTACTAGAGATACAGACTGGATATATACAGGAACTCAGTGAGTGCTGCTACTGACTGTGTATTTGACTCACATCAGAAACATGTATAAACTACGTATGTGTGTATGTGTGTGTGTGTGTGTGTGTGTGTGTGAAAGAGAGAGAGAGAGAGAGAGAGAGAGAGAGAGAGAGATTTTGGATTAACATTAGAATGAGGATTTGCGTTAGTTCAGCTTAACTTTAGGGCTAGGGCTTTAGGAATGAATGTACTCAATAGAGGACCTCACAAGCACAATATTATAAACGTGTGTGCTTTTTTTTTTTTTTTTTTTTTTAAAGTTACATGTTGTAGTGTTAATAATGAGTGCTTGAGATTTCTAAGCACTGCCTGGCTTTTATAATCAGCACAGAAAACTGCATGCTGGTGTGACGAAAGTTAGCAGGAAACCAATATGTAAGACACACAGGATGAGAAGATAGATAAGCCTGTTTCATGCTGCTACATCACAGATACGTGTAGACACAGTAAATGAAGAAGTAGAGAGGACGAAGCAACGGTAATGCAAGTGACACACCCACGAAATGCAAAAAACCCCTTTATATGTTAAAGTTACCCCACGATGCATTCTCTTCCTCTTATCTGAGGCCTCAAGTAAGGCTGAGGTCTGAGGTCTCTGAGGTTTTTCTTTGTTATCCTCCCTCAAAACCGCCTCCCCTCCTCCCTTCAGAATCGGTGCAGTCCCCCAGTCTGGTCGGAGCAGTTCGGAGCACTTCCTCCTCTGTGACACTGGAGTGGCTTTACGATGAGGACGATCAGGCCGGGTTCATCACCGGTTACCTGGCTTCCGTGCAGGAAGTGGGGCAGGAGGCAGCACCGGGCCATTCTGCAAGTGGGTACAAACACAGCGAAGCTCCCAGCATCAATTTTTCAGTGGCTTTTATTTGGAAATGATTCAAAATTACTGTTGTTGATTGGAGAGTTATTTCTTCACTCGTAGAGCTGAGGTGATGCTGGGGTAAAGCTGGGTGATATGGACAAATTAAATATCACAATGCCTGTGATCAAAAACCTCAATATAAGAGATTTTTTTTTGCTAAACAATGACTTACTAAGGTGGATATGACACCAAACTGACATCAAATAAAGAACAACTATAACAGTATAAGTTCAGAAAACTGCCTCCCTTTACTGTAATGCAACCTTTAAAAGCAGAAAAACACTTATGCCAAATCATGATATTACAATAAATGAGTTAAATGTACACAGCCACTTTGGACTGTGGCTTTTTCACAGGTTTTTACACTTGAATTACCAATTTTGCTGTGAATTAATCACTCACCAGAAAACCTCTTGCTTTCATTCATCACAGCATGCAGGATGTAAATGTGGCTGCCTGTCACGAACTACAGGAATAAACCTCTAAGTCTAACTTGAAAATCATGTATTTGATGGAGTGACGGTTTCAGACTGGCAACTTTGAAAAATGGCAGTCATCAGCTCTGATTGCAAATAAAAACATATTGCTTTAACCATTTTACCTTGGCACTTAATAACATGAACTAAGGGATGTCCTGTCATCCTGTTTGCAGTTCTGTTGAATGTGACGGTGGCGGACCCTCGGAGAAAGTCTGTGACCATAGAGGGTCTGCAAGAGAGCCGGGAATACACCGTCTACCTGAGCGCTCTCACTAAGAAGGGACGTGGTCCGCCAGCCACCATCACCATCAGGACCAAAGCCAACTGTGAGCTCCTCAACATGCTGTGTGCTCATGTGGACAGGGCATATAAGGGACAGGGGCATTTTTTTGCAATCTCGCAGAATGGATTAATTACAGTTTTTCTGGAATCTGGCATGACAATAGATGGTGTGAACGTGTGTTAATCTGTCTTGTTCTGTTTTTTCCTCCGGTAGACACGGTTCACTTGGTTAAGATCCTGATTCCAGTCCTGTTACTGCTGTGCTGCACCATTCTCCTGTGGCCTCAAAGGACAATGTGAGTAACTTCATTCACAAATCTTGGCTCACACATCTTGTCCTGGTTCGGTTAAAAGACTTAAGTCCTCCTCCTTTTTCTCCTTTGTCCCATCTTGCTGCTTCTCTTCCAGGGTGAAGAGTGGGCTAAAGGGGATTTTATCTTACCCTGCTGGTATGAACATCAGAACTATTGAAATTGACAGCTTCCTTCATGAGGTATAACACCGAACTGGTCTAGTCATGTTGAGACTTAAACAAGTACGGTGCATGCATGTTTTCTTTTTAAATGGGGAACATGGAAATTTCAACTGAATTAGATAAAATCTGCAGCACAAGCCACAAGGTCCTCGCCTCACCGTGGTTTCAGGAAGTGGTTTCATCGCTTGTTTTTTAGTATAGAAAATTGTTCCTCACAGGCGGTTCCACATATTTATATAGCCTTAAAATCTACCAGGAGATCACACTGGCATCTTTTTGTTTTCCATAATTGCTTTATTTCACTCTCATTTTTTGTTCCACAGAGATATGAACAATTTGCATAATTGTATCTCCTCCTTCGTATTCTACAAATGAATGTTTGTTTAGACATTTTTGATGGAAACCAACTTCTTCACCAAGTTTGAAAAATGAGTAAAAAAATTACCAAAAAAAAAAAAAAAACTCCATACAGCTCTACAGCATCATCCGCGTCTTCCAAAGAAATCACATCCTAAGTGAAACACAGAATTAGAATCAGATCTGGAAATACTTTATTGATGCCCGAGGGGAAAAATGGGTCTTTTGCAGTGGTTCAGATTTGAGAGAAAAATATATGAGTGTGACTGAAATTATAAGAGACAGAAAGTGAAAATAAGAAATATAAAAACGTGATTAAGAAATTTGTCAAAAAAAAAAAAAATGTGCTTTTCGTAAAATATGTGCTTAATCCTACAGCAACAACATTACTACATTATATACAGATATAAGCATTAAGAAGAATTGAGAATATGTAAAGGTAAACCCATATACAGCATACAAAGAGAGCTACATTTACACTGTTACTTAGCCTACAGTTTACACTAATGCATACTTAAGCCATGCTTGTTTACATTCTCCTCAACAAGAGCTTGCTGGACTTCAGCATCCAGGAAACGCACACACCTGAACCACTATCAAAACATCAGCACAGAGGAACAAAGCTGCAACAGTTTGCCCACAGCCCAAATCATTCATCTACATGCCCCAATAGCCTGTGCTGACGTAGTGTAGCAGTTTAATCATGGAAATGCATGAGAGGTTTTTGTGTGTGTGTGTGTTTGTGTATGTGTGTGAGTGTGCATGTGTTATGAGAGCTCTCACAAGTTGACTCAAGTTTCACCTGGTATAGATAGATAGGTAGATATAAACTTTATTAATCCCCACAGGGAAATTGTAATGCCATAGCAGCAAATAAAACAGCTGCACATAACACAATAAAACCACATTAAAAACAGAGTGAGTGAGTTTGGCAGCCGTGCAAATTATGCATTTTGCACTGCTTCATCTGAACCGATACAATAAATCACCTAGAGTTTACAAGATTTTTTTGTGTGTGTTTCTGTGCAGACCAGTGAGAGGCTCAGATCCCAGACGGTGGCAGAGTGCGTCAGCTGTGACATTGAGGTTCTAGACGCCGGACCTCCTGTGTCTGAAACGACCACACTGATACATCCGGAGCTCCTGAACCCACCATCCTTTCCTGCCTCCCAGTCCTCCTCCCTATCCCTCTCGCCCCTCGGCATGCCAATCCAAGCAGACTACCGTCCCCAGTCAGCTGCAGTGCTGTGGGAGAGACCCATCCTGCAGCGAATAACAAGCGTTGCCAACCAGGGTTACTTTCACAGCATGGGTGAGGATTTCTCTGAGACTGAACAAGCTTCACCCAAAGGCATCAGTGAGATCACCAGCCTGGAGTCTGCTGTGAGTCTGCAGGAATCATGGAGCGTCATGGATAGCTACATCTCCAATGACACTTTATCCATGTAAAGTCAAGAGTCAAGCCCAACACTTTTTATATGTGGACAGTAACAATATTTTCAGTATGTTTTATTTCATATTTAAGTTCTCAAGAATGTAAATACTGTAAACAAATGTGTGCTCTATTCAACAGGCAGCAGCCATAATGAGAATGTATGCCATATTTTGATGTAAATAATGTAAATGTTTTGTATCTATGACATTTATTTTATCAAGTATTTACATGTGTATTTTTTATAGAACTATTTCACTGCTGTGTTGTTCTAATCAGCAAATTTTTATTCTTTCATTCCTTGGGAAATTTGGACAAATCCTGCAGGCCCTAAAAATGAAAAAGAAAAAAAAAAATCACCCTCCAGTTGTATCTGTACATAATAAAGCTCTGCACAGATCCTACAATAAACAACATTCTGCTGTAGAGTTAAGTCTACTCTTGGTTTTGTTCTGCCTTTCAGCAGTTTTTCAAACTTATAACTGGATCAGAACTATTCAGACCTGTTTATCCCCCTTTTAGCAATCAGACTTCTTTGTGATCAGATTGATCTTGCTGACTTAGGCTGTTTTTTTCATCCTCTATCTTGCCATCTGTTGGACAAGTAATGTTACAACATGTTGGTAGGTCAACAGACATTTAGAGTCAAGATCCAATGTGTCATTGGCAAAAACAATTTAAAATAAAATTTCCTATGTGTCTGTAAACTATTTTCATTCAATTCATTCATTCATTCAATTAAAGTATTATTTTAAAAATCAAGGTTCAGACTAGCACTGGCCATCCACCTGCTACATAACATTTTGGTTTGAAGGTTTTGTTCTCATAATAAAATGTAAATGCCAGGCAATACTTGGTTTATGTTTAAAATCTATAGGATGTATTTTGCAAACACTCAATTAAATCAAATTTTGTATTCTGTACATAATGTGTTTTATATCTTAAATCCAGCCTGAATCTTCACTTCCAGTGGGATTAATATTTTTCAGATATTTGGCATTGAACCATCCTAAACCTGACTAAACTGGATGGGATTTTCAAATCCCCATGTGATTTATTGTCTTATTCATCAGTGTTGAGATTGACAGGTTCCACTTGTCTCTTGGGATTTGAAGTCACCATGATAGCCACCTATAAGGAGATGTAATTCATAGAGATGAGATTGAATGAAGATACAAGTCATATCAAAGACATCTTTCTTGAGGATACATCCTGAGGATCGCTGCTGTGCAGTTGTAGCAGACGGGATTATAAGAGTAAAATCAGTGTACATTTATCTTTTCTAATTCAGTTCCAACTCCCTCAACACTCTTCCCAGGTCAGCCAAACTACATTCCTCATTCTTAACCCAGTTCATTTCACTCTGCTGTTTCCCACAAGTCGTAAAACTGGTTCTGAAAGTGATGCAATGTTTCAGACCTGTAATATGGCCTTGACCGAGTTAGACACTCTGCAGTGGTGACACAAACCAAGGCCGCTTTACTATGGATGTAAATTATTAAGCAGTGTGGCTCAGAGTCTTTTTGCTATAGGATGTCTTCCCACCCACAGCTGTCAGCTGAGAACTGCTCTGACCACCAGGGCCACCCATAAGGGGGGAAAATATGGAAAGCTTTCTGGGGCCCAGCTGATATGGGGGCCCATGGAGGGTGACTCTATTTTCTGCCTAATTAGGCCGTAAGGTGAACCACAAAAAGTCATTTAGAAACTGATTTCTGCTCCGAAGTCCGGGAATCACACGATCTTTAATTCATAAAAAATACTGATTCATATTTAGCTAACAGCTGGTAGTTCTTCACTCATAACCCGGCAAAAGTCCTTCGACCAGGCATTTTATTCAGCACTAGCTCCTTCAGGGCGTAATGGGATTTTGGTCTGCAGGTGGTGGCACGGCTGTCACGTGATCGTGCTACACCAATACGGTACCTGTTTTTCGTCAACAAACAGGTGTTATGCCAAGGTATTCCCGATAAAAATTGTGTCCCCTGTCCCGTTTTGCCAAGTAAAACATGTTTTTTCAATCAAAGCAAATGCTTAAATTTGCTAACACGAACCCTGACCCTAATCTTAACCCTAACCCTAACCCTCGTGGATAAAACTAGAGCACTAAATCTTCGTAGTTCCGCACTCGTTGAATGTATGCGCAGTCCTGTCCACTCCTGCAGACAGAGGACAAAATTTTTATTGGGGATACGTACCTTAGCACAACACCGGCAACATGGCTGCCTCCATGGTTTCATCCAGCAGTAGAGACGATGAGGAAAACACACCCGAAAGTCTTCCAAAAAGTAGATTATTGAAATATAAACAGTGCTATATGCATATTACCTCTGACAGGGTAAAAGATTTCACCATGATATGTTGGAATATTTAACAGGAAAAGCGTACAACGATGGCTCGGGTTGAAGGGTGCCTGTCAGGATGTGGCTGACACCTACAAACACTGACTAGATATCAAGATATCTATTCCCGTGGACGCTGCCTTCCATCCCACCTGCTGTTGTAAGTTTACTGATAAAAACGTGTTTGCCAAAGTGGAGAGACGGCTCACATGTGAGGGAGAGAGGAGAGCTACAGAAGACGGCTCCAGAAGCGAGGCCATCCTGTCTACGTCCAGCACGACTACTCCGAGCCCAATCAAGAAACTTGGGTCCAGGTCAGGCCTGCCTATCCCATGCTCTGCCCTGCCCTGTGCATAATATGCAAGAAAACGGACAAATATATCACCAAGGCAGGCAAACGCCAAAAGGTCTACCTGTCAAAGGCTGAAAGATTGACAGCAGGTAGGTAAACATGCAGCCCATTCCTCCTCCCCCTACACACACACATACACACACACACTAAGCAGAAACAAGGCCCCTCGTTGAATAAACCATGCTCAAGTAGATGGCTGTTTAGGAAAGGGAGCATGGTCCAGTTTATCCATCCGTTTGGGGCCCACGGTTGGATAAACGCAGCCCCGTGTTACGGCTCACAGTGTAATCTGATACCCCTCAAGCAGGCACACAGGCACACAGGCATGCACACACACACACACACACACACACAACACACACAGTAGATGTAATCTGATACGCCTCAAGCTCTAAGCAGTAGGGATGTGCGAGTACACCACTACCTTAGGCGGCGCCTAAACCGGAAATGGGTGGGACTTAAACCGGTATGTTATTTTAAGCCTGCAATTGATACGGGTTGATCAGAAGTTGCTATATTTATTGTTTATTAGAAAACTATTTACAGAACAGCCTCAGAATTGACCTTCAGATCAATGTTTTTGATCACAATAGGGTCATTCCATGTCATTTCACCAAATTTTCAGGACACCCCATGCACTTGGGTCTCAAAAAATTCTGAAAAATTCACCAGTTGTTCCTTATGTATCCAATAGGCACACTGTAAAAATTTTTAGTTTGCTCGGATGGATACTTTTTGAGATACGGCCAGCGGTCCTGGACCTCCAGGTGTTGATATGAATAAAGCAGATTTGGGGATGTGCCCCAGCTAGGCTACTTCTGTGGGCAGGGGCAGAGGTGTGATATGTCTTTTCAGTCAGATTCTTCCACACCAGCCTCAGTAAAACATTTCTTCATAGACCTCGCTTTGTGCATTGGGACATTGTCATACTGAGTCAGAAAAGGGCACTCCCCAAGCTGCTGCCACAAAGCTGGAGACACTCACTTCTCTGGAAGTGTGTGCTGTAACATCAAGATTTTTCCCTTCACTGGAATTAGGAGGCCTTGCCTAAAACATGAAAAACAGCCCTGTTCTGTGGAGGTATGGGTGTATTGTTCAGGTGTCCATGTATACTTTTGGCCATCTTGTGCAACTAATTTTTTATCTTGGGATTTGGATTTGACATGTCTGATGCACATCACACACCAGAGAGCGACACCAGTTTATATTAATTTCAAATGCACTGTGTATGTGTTTTTGTGGCAGATCTAGAATTACCCTACCTGTCCTACATTTGTTTCCTGTTTGCCATTAATTTCCTGTATCACAAAACATGTGTTAAATGGCAACGTCACAACAAAACTGAAAATAACAGATACTGTGACACTGAAAATGTTGGCTGACAGTCTCAGTGTCAAATTCCAGAGAGATTTGTTATTGTCTATTTTGTGCCTTATGTATTTTATATTTGTGTGGTCCTTATGCAAATAAGGTTCATGCAACACAAAAATCACCTGTAAAAATATCAATTTATTGAGTATGCATTGGGAATACTGCATTGGGAATGAGGGAAGATAGTGAGACATGATGAGGCATGAGACACATTACACTGCTGTAAAAATAGCTCAGTTTATTGTCAAGAGTAAAAAATGATACAGTAGCTGGAATGTCCTGAGAAGAGAAATAAAGAGAAGAGAATACAAATATATATTGAAATAAAATCAAAATCAACTCATAGATTCCCACAGAAAATACTGTCTAGATAGTAGTGGTGGTTGAATTAAAAAAAAATCTAAAATTAATCTAATTATCACAGAGCAGCAAATCATACGTGATAAATGATTAAACTATCTACATACATTCACGGAATATAGAAACATCATTGCACATTTGGAGTTAGCATCACCGCAGTTCTCATTTCTTAACCTCCTAAAGAATCTTAAGAGAGCTGAGGAGAGGAGTAAAATGAAATAAAAGCAGCGAGGTGCCACAGAGCGCTTCCTTTAACAAAAAATCTCAACAATGATTAAAAATTGCTGAGGTGAAATCAAGGAGGTATTCAAGACGCAGATGCAACAAAAGAAAAAAAAAAGGTCCACATTACACTAAATATACCTCTGGAAGAAGGGAGAGGATTAAGGCCATAAGAAAAAAAAAAGAGATTTATGTCAATACTGAGAAAAAAAATCTGAATTCTGGGATTTATGTTCGAATTCTGACTTTGATCACACAATTGTGATAATCAAGTCATAGAAATGTCTAACCCTAATCCTTTTTGTAATCAAAATTATGAGACTAATCTCAGAGATAATTTTCTTAATGTGGTCTTAATCCTCTTGTGTATTTACCACAAGCTACATAAAGAAACACAGTTGTTCTCACTCACACACTCACACACACAAACACCCAAACATCCAGCTTATTGATCTTCAGGGAGAGCAGTGGCCTGAGCCTCCTCATCCCTCAGTAGCTGACAGGCAGAAATAATAATAATAAAAAAAAAAAAAAGCAGCACAAGTTGACCTGCCAATAAAATGTTTGACATCGCAGTGGAACGTCACCTTGAACTGGAGCCACTTGGCAGATGGTTTCTGTGCAAAACCTTTCCCTTGGGACACAGGAGGCACATTCAACCAAAACTCATGTTGAGCTTGAAGGGGTTGTTTTTGTGCATTTGTTTTTTTAAAATCGAGTCTGCTGTCTCAGACTTTAAATCCCTCAACGCGATCTGAAACGACCTGCTCAACAGATCCAGTACATTTCCAACCAGGAGGCCAGTCTTCACACGGGAGTCCTCTGCTGCTCTCTTACCCTCACCTTCCTCTTCTTCCTGCAAGGGTGAAGCACAAATGAGCACAAGCTTGACAGCAAACATCAAACTGCATTGCAATTCAATTTGAAGAGTGGAAGAAAGTGGGGGAAACGGCAGATCACATGGGATGATTTGCCTTCCTCTGATGAGCTGGGATACAAAGTTCAGACACATGACTCTACAGCAGGAGCACAAACATCAGCTGGAGCCAAACGGAGTTACGGCTTGTGTCTGTTCTTTACCGTTGTGGCGGTGAAACCATACACCTCCAGAGGACGGCATAGAGAGCCAGCAGGAAGACAATGAACACCGCAGCTGCAATGGCACCTACAGATGTAAACACACAGATAACCAGACACAGATGTGCATGAGCTCCAAGACAATTATGATACACATGTAAACACACTGACATGCCTGCACACCACTGGTGGAGGAGCACTATGAATTGTTACTCAAGCAAAAGTACTGTTAATTTGCTGACATTTTATTTAGGAAGAGGTAAACATATTGTTACTTTGCTGATATTTTTGTTTAGGAAGAGGTAAAAGTACTGTTGTAGAAATCTACTTATGGTAAAAAAGTAGTTCAATAAAATGTGCTCAGTGTAAAAGTGACTGAGTTCCTTTTTCAAAACTGTTAGGTGTGATCTTTTACATGCAGTTAGAAAAAGATGAGAAGAGGGTTGACTGAAGTGATGACCATCTAGATTCAAAAAACAAATGGCATTATTCCTTTTTTTTCCCTGCATTCTTATTCCACCTTTTTGCCAGCTGAGTCTAAATGGTCTTCGCTTCCATCAACCATCTGTAATTTTTCATTGTGCGCTTTTTATTGGAAATTTGGAAATGACAGAAAGTAGAAGCAGATTCATCTCATCTTTGCTGACTGAGCCTTCACAGTGAAAGGTTTGACCATCTGATTGATCATTTGTTCTCTGTGATGGATGCGATGAATGTGGTGAATGTGAATGTGGTGAAGCACTTCAGCTGAATACTCACGCAGCAATGTACATAAGTACAAGTAAAAATGCTCAAAAAACTACAAGTACACAAAAAGCTACTCAATTACAGTGACATGAGTACATGTAATGAGTTACTTTTGCTGCACACACACAACTGCAGTGTGGTACTATGTGCTGTTACTGTATGAGCTTCAGTCGGGAGTCATCCTGAACAAGTCGGTCGACCTGCTTCACTTCCGGCTCAGTAGCTTTCAGCAGAATAGTTTCCTTTGGGAGCTGAATGAACCAGTGTTCCTCCCTAGGAAAACAACCCATGTTCTCTTAATGCTTATGCTTGAAACCTGTTGCATTGCCCTCTTGTCATTTTCCCTGCGACAGGCTGGCTGTCACTTTGCCCTGCACAGTCACAATCCTGCAGACATCATGCTAGCAACCATTACTGACAGCACGAGAATTTCATGTTCCCTTCCAAATATCTAGCCTGGCTCTTGTGACCTGACAGTTACTTGATGCAGTGGCTCAATTTTCCGCTGAGGAAAGAAAAAAAATGTTCTGACTAAAAGGGGGAGATTATAAATCAGGAAACAGGAACAGAACAGGCCGACATGGCTCTCAACACAGCCACATGTTTTTTTTTTTGTTTGTTTGTTTTAAACGTAAAAACTCAGTTAGTTTGTCTTCAAAATCTATTTTGCTAGTCAACATTTTATCTTTTAAAATGTGCACACAGTGGATCAACATGTCTAAATATCTAAGCTCTCAGTGATTTTCCAAAATAGTGTGACCAATGAATCAGACTAAATATGAATGATGTAATACTCTCCAGACAGTGTCTTTAACCCATGTGTTACTTGATTAATAGGGACTAAAGGCAAAATATTGCATCAGAGACATGCAACACAGGTTGGACTGTCTCAAAAGTTTCCCTTGTTTTCACCCGACCAACACTGGTTTCCATAACTGAGCCTCTGGCACATTGGACAGAGCCGGTCATTCAACACAAAGGTTGTAGGTTCAACTCAGACACAACACTACCATTATTGATTTTTTTGCCCCATTTGAAAACCACAGAGGACATTGACGTATTAGTCCTTCCAAGCTTCTGAAAATAAAATAATAAAATAGTATGCATTCAAATTCAAATTCCTCTGAAGTCCACATTTAGCTGAAGAATGCTTAATTTGCTTGGACCCTGCCCACTGCCCCACCCATGGATTTTTATAAGCTTTGTTGGCTCTTGTTTCTCTTTGGCTGTGGTCTTGATTGGCTCAAACAGGTACAGTCTTGAACCAATGTTTAACAGAACAAAAGCAGAAAAAAAGAAAGCCAGGTCCAGGATCTCAATGTAATTTTGAAAAATAAAAGGCCATTACACCCTGAGGAAGGTGGTGTCTCCACACCCCGAAGAAAGGAAATGTATCTAGCCCTATAAATAAAGGCCTTTTTCATTTTCAAAACTATTACTACTTAAGTGCCTGGACTGGGCTTCCCAAACTAACTGTTGTTATGACTTTCCATGAGCACCAGTGGTTTGAGGACACAAGTAGTGCGCCTGCTTCCTCTTTTTCTTCGCCTATGACTCAAGGTGCTGCATTTACACTGGGGGTTTAATCTGAAATCTTATGTCCAGGCAGTATAAGACATCAGGTTTCGATCAAAGCGGTGCTCACCAGGGATGATCCCGTTGCCCTGTGCAAAAGGGTCCTCCGTGCTAGAAGCATGAGTGGCAGCTGCAGTTGAACCTTCATGGAAAGAAGAATTACTCAATAATATTTATAAATATTATATATATATATATATATTTTTTTTACAAAAGCAATTGATTGAAAACAGCTGAAGTCAGTGCTGATACTCAACTGCTGTGTGTTTATGTTAAAATCAGTGCACTGTCACTTCCTGACATTTCATGCCGCGCATAATGAGAAGCTGTGATCTACAGCATGATGATTTGAAATGAAACAAAAACATCCCTGAGCAACAATCTACTATTTCTAGTGTGGCTTATTAATATGTGAGGGGTGGACAAAATACTGGGAACACCTCACAGAAAATGAATTACAAGCACTAAATAAGGAACATGGCCAGTCATTGCCATCAGTCATTCTTGGAAAAACTGTGTGTAGTGGGTTATGGTGCCTTTTTTTTTTTTTTTTTTTTAACAATCAGCCATAAATACCAACTTGGCAAGTTTATGTTGAGGACTGTGTTCAATAACTTCTGTTGTCTTTTTTGTGTCACTGTAGTATTTAGCAGCTGTCCTGCTGATCGCATTGTGAGGTGTCATCAGTTTCAGTTGCCAGTGCAGTTTGTCTGCATTTTTCGTATGCTGTCATGACTTTCCGCGTCGTTTCCCTTTGCTTTTGATTCCAAATAACAGAACCGAAAGCAGATTTTATGATGAATGAACCTGGGATGTGGACATTTGGCCTCTCTGGAACTCTGTTACTTGTCTTGTGTGTTTTTCAAGTCCTCTGTATGGCAGTGGTGACGGACGAGCCTCATTTAAAGCAAACACATACTGCTTATTTGCATTCTTAGTGTAATGTGTCTGTGCATCTGTGTGTGAAAGTGGAATTTAGTTTCTTCAAAGTTGCAGCTATTTTATACACCCCTTGAATTTGATATGACACTGTGGCACCGGACATTATCTCACCATTTTTACTTTATCCAACTTATAGATGAAATAAAGTAAATCAGAAATCACAATGTCAAATTACAACATACCGCAGGGAACTTTACTGCAATTTGGATATATTATGGTATACTATAATATTAAGATATCATATTGGGTTTTCACTCGTGATTTCTACTGACATGAAGTCTATACAATCTCACCGTTCCTCTGTTGACCACCGTGGTGCCAAGTGAGCTCTGGGTCAGCCATCTGAAAGTGTACCAAAAAAAAAAAGCAATCATGTTTTTGAGGAGATGTAGAGCATAGGGCACAGGCAGGACTGGACACAGCACACACCAAAACCCCAGGGCAGCAGACATAAACCTGCCTGTGCAAGCCGGAGTGGTTATCTGTCTGGGTCATCCAGTTGTAATATCTGGAGAAAATGTGGAGAGAGTGCGATAAACAGATATACAGAGGCAGGCGTGCGGCACTATGAGCCGTGCCTGTTGGTGTGGAGGTGAGAAACTCGCTGCAGGAAGTCGGACAATGTGGAAAATGAGAGTGCGCAGGGCTAGGACAGGAGCGAGATAAGCCAACATAAATGGGCCATATATTTCCAAAACGTTTGTGTCGCGCAGCAGCACAAATTCTGAGCGCATAAAATATCCACCAGTTTAGGAAAACGGTGAGAGTTGATAGGTTAAAGAAAATAAGCCTATGCATGGCGTTACAAAAAAAAAAAAAAGTGAACTTGCAGCATGCCACAGATTTCCCAAGTTTGTTGCAGTCTTAACATTTGATTGCTGGTCATTTGCGGACCTGCAGTGAGAGATTTTCTTGCCACAGCCGGTTTGGTATATTCTAAAAACCACTGGAAACAGAAAATGCGCTTTTTTTCTCCCACGTATTCACAGTTCCAGTTGAGCTACTTAAATGTTGTTTCCTCTTACCTCTCAGCTGTTTTCATCGCTGACTGCAGTCCCGTTCCTGTCTTTCACCTCCGTCCACATTTTTGAGGCTCCTGCGGTCAGACTTCATCAGTTCATGCTGTGTTTTCTCTCTCACCTCAGCCGAGCGGTGAGAAGCGTCTGTGGCGCTGCGTTCAAGTCCTCCTCCGAAGCTCGTACGTCTGAGGTTTTAATTTCTCTCGCAGTTTGAACCGGGAGTAATAACAAAATGGATAAAATTGTGTTTGGTTCATTTTTTTTTTTTTTTTTACTTTTCGCGTACGGGTGGTACCGATCAGTGAAGTGTCAAGTATTTCATGTTTAGTCTAATTCAATCTAAACCCAACATATCACAAAATAGTTAGAGGATGAGGTTAAAACCAATGCTATTTACCTTAAAACTTTAGGAAACAATACTGACAAGCGTAATTGTTAAGAATTGTCCCCGTGCCTAAGCCACCCTAAAGATGTTCTTTCAATGCGTAATTATGTTATTTCCGACGACACGTAAACGCATCAGTTTCTCGTCAGCTGACCTTGTTGCAGCAAGGCGGAGGAAAAGCGCCTACAGCCTGCACATTGCTGTTTAAAGATATTGGTGTGACTGAAGTTTCCAACAACTGCACAAGACTACTTTTTTCTGTGTAGTCACATTTTCACCTGTCACACATTCGTCCAAATTTCCTTCGACATTTTATTGCCACTTCAAGAAAAATGTTTTCCTTGAATGAGGGAAAAACAAAAAAACAAAACAAAAAAAAAACAGACATGGCACACCAGAAGCCATTTTTCCTTGTTTATCTAGTCAAGATTACATGTTCTGTAAACAGTTAGTGTTTCAGCGACTCCAAGTTCCCAAAACAAAATGTTAATACAGTCAGAAAAGTATTGTTCAGACTTTTAAATATGTTCTTTGAATGTGGACTATAACTGGGTCACAAATTGTAATGCAGACTGATTAATTGATTTCACAAACTGGACAGTGAAAAGTTGAACTGTAAAAAGCTACAGTATAATTACGGATAGTTGATATACTCTCAAATTCAACACGTTTAAAACTTTGAAAGAAGAAACCCCATCTTTAAACAAATGGCTCACACACACCCCTGAACAAGCTTCACATGTGAGAGTTAATCAGAATATACAAAGGTCAAGTTACTGTCCTTTAGGGGAATTGTTTTGCCGTTTATTCTCCCTGCTTTAAAGGAGAGACATTAATGGACAGTCTGCAGAGCTATTGCACAGAAGTTTATATTGTAAAAGCATTAAGAGCAACTCAACTCAGATCACACACACAACAGTCACACAGTTACAGTCGCACAAACGTCAATGCAGTCTACACTTCAGTATATCAGCAAAAGTCATACAGCAGAAACAAAGCAGAGAAAACATCTATAATACAGAATCAAAGGCATCTCTTCATTTTCAACTGTTGTTGACTGCAAGCGAAGGGAACAACGTGTCCGGCTGAAGGGATTTCTACAAATTCAGACTCGTCCAAAGCGAGCCGACTACGCTGATACGTGACAATGAGGAAAAATAACAGCTGCGTGATCAATGTGGAGTGTGTAATACTATGTCTGACCTGTGAAATCACCCAAATTAAAATGGCATCACTCAACATGTGTGCGTTATCTCTTTTTCACACATTAAATTACACCCATTTTGTAGAAAACTCAGCTAGCGCAAAATAAGAGGCCAGAGAGAGAGAGAAGTGAACCTTTGGAGGCATCTGAGGTCAGAGTGCTGGTCAGATTTTTTCCTTTTGGATCACAATGATAACAAAAATGCAAGTGATCCGCTGAGGTCCATGTGGGATTATGAGTTTTACAGACCAGCTTAAATGTATCTTGGCCATTAAAAGAAGAAGAGTATGGCTACTGTATGGTGAGTGTAAAACCGAGAAGCTCACAACAGCTTGTCCTCATTCGACTACATAATCATGGACAGGACAGGGGACTTACAAGAACGCCATACTGCAGTAAGGCTTGGTCTATGGAGAACATCTACTATATTATAGTTTACATCACACTTCTCATCAGCTTTCAAGTTGCACCACCAGTCAGTAACACAATTACCGAAATTTGGGAATGTTTTAGGTGTTAATTTAACACTGTAAGACCGCACTAAAAATGCAAGAAAAATCATGGAACTTAATCCAATCTAGCATTTTTTTTTAATTGTTGTACAATTCAGTGGGATTTCAATCTCAGGTGCCCTAGGAGCACGCTTGTTGTCTCGGCTCATATTACTGTTTCCGGAATGACCTCAGGCATTGACACCCGTTGATAAGATAACCTTGTGGCCCCTGATGGAAGAGTGAGAAAACAGGGCCACCCAGTGGGCAGAATAAGTTATGCCTGCAAGAAAAACAGCTTGCCTCTGTCGAGAAGGATTTAACCTCAGCAGTGACATTAGTTCAAAAAATCAGAACATGAGATTGTCAGATTTGCCTTGAAGCAAGAAGCACAGACAAACTTGGGTTAATCCTCTGTCTAAATTTCCAGAGCTGAGATCAAACTCCATTGAGAACTGATTCAGTCTGAGTACATTAAATGTTTTGAAGACATTTCAACAACACACCACCAATACACAAGATCACACTATTATGTCCTCAGCTGGTATTGAAACACCACGACGATGTTTACCCTTTGAAAGGTTAAAATAATTTGAATATTACGTTTTCCCTGACCAAACCCCATCAGTCCTTCAGCCCCCATCAGTCAGAGTCCAGATATTTCACATCTAGACGGGTCACCACCTTCAACCCCTCCTTGCTTTGTCCTGGTGCCCCGTCCTGCGTTGGACAGCGTTCATTCTGTCCTTTGTGCTGAGAGCTGGTGGCTGGTGCATGATGGGAGTTGTAGGAAAAGCAGAAAGGCAGAGAGAGGCGTGTCCAGGAGGACTAGGCGGCAGCATCACATAATTTCACAGCATGAGTTTTGCTTCCGTGCCTGTGAGGTGAAATAAAGACACAGTCACACGCCATCCTGAACAATGATAGGTGAACGTCTGTTCAGCAAAGTGACTGACAGTCCGCTGTTAATGGACAAAGTATCATCGGGTACTTACAGTCTTGTAAAAGGCTTTGGACTGATTCCCCAGGTGCTCTGACTTTGCAACAAGATCATCAAGTTTCTCTCCTCTCTCCAACAGACTTTCCATGGTGTTGTGCTGCAGAGACCAAACAATTAGAGGCTCTAAAGAAATGATCAACAAGAGTATGGCTTGAGAAAGCCAAGAACTCAAGACATTATGTGACTTCGGCTGATTATAGTCAAGATTTGGCCATGATGACTGGACCCGATCAATTCTGCAGTAATTTAAGGAGGCTGCAATGGACAATCGGCACTGATAGATGGTGTGTGTATGGGGTTAAGGAAATTAACCTCTTTCTCCCCATCCAGGTGGAACCATCATACTAATTGATCTGATTTGTATGTCTTGTATTAGACATGGTCCTGTAGTGTGAGCTGGTCAACAGCTCAAACCTGAACGAAAGCCAGTAGAAGCCGATAAGATTGACCGTGAGAATGAAAAAATATGCCAGTGGTTAGTTTGGAGAACCAAAGACTCTAAGACCCACCTTTTGATGGGCGAATAATGGCAATAACCTTTTATGTGTGTGCTCTCCTATTTTGCTGTTTACAGAATCAATACAAATAATCACTCCTTGCTTTCACTTCTGTCCTATCCTTAACACTGTTAACATGGGTGGGGGAGGCGTGAAACACTTATTTTTATTGTTTAACTTTTTTTTGTTGTCGGTGTTAGACAATTCCATCTGTAATTTGGTCATAACGTGCACTGGAATACCCAACATATCCCACTTTGAAGAATCATCTCAAAAAAGGCTCAAGGCAAACCAGAACCGTGATCACTTTTAACTGGATACACTTTATCTTTTTCTATTTCTGTATCTGTATATTTGTATTTGCATATTGTTACTAATGCTGCTTGTTATTTTTTGTTTCCTGCTTAAGATGCCAACCAAAGATGTTTTCAACATAATATATCTGCAACAAAAGGCCTTATGTCTCAACTTTCCGATTATGCCACGGTCCTCATTTGACATTTGTGGTCAAGTGGTGTCAAAGGAGTCACAGTGAAAACTCTGCCTCCTCGTCCTCTGAGGTTAGGACTGGGTTTGAGTGTAATCCTGATATAAAAAGCCATCTATGTAAATCTGTCACAAGACAAAAAGACATCTGCTAACTCCAGCCTTGTGTTGTGTGCTGTCCACACAGTTCAGCCTGTTGAGTCATGCAGTGTGTGTCCAAGGTGAAGATGGTGTTTTACCAGAATGATCTTTGTCTCGTCCAGCTCAGCCTGCACTTTGGTCATTGCATCTGCTTCCCTGGGGTTCTGTGAAGAAAAAGAAGCTGTCAGGCATCATCCCCTTTGATTTCAGAAGGCGCTAGACATCAAGATGTCATTCATATTAACAAAAGGAATACACCAGCATTTGGCAAACAAGCTCTTTGATCACCCTATCATCATGCCACAAAAGGATTGGCATGAACTTCACGCCTCCGGTATTAGATTTGCTAAAGCATGCGTATTCAGCGGATGGTGCCAGGTGGCTTTAGACTAAGGAAATTTGGCAAAACAGGAGGCTCACGGGTGAATCTGATAGTCTTGTCAGCACACAACTGTAGTCTAGCATTCACCAAAATGTCACTGATTTCCTTTGATTTTTTTTTTTTTTTTAAAGGTAAAGAGATTACACACAGACCTGGTATTTAGCAAGGTGGATATCCAAGGCTTTGTAGTTGATGGTCTCAGGGTTACCAGAGGGCCAGTCTATACTGTCCACTTGCCTGGAGAATTCCTCTAATACCTGCAAAAAGACAGACAGAAATTAATATTCAAGCTGGCAGCAAAACACAAGGACTAGTGGTAAACAATCTCAGAGATTCATTATTAATGTACGTGCCAGCTGCACCCACCTTGTCTAGCAATGTGAAACAGACTCTCTGTGGGTACTCAGTGTCTGCTATGACCACCGCACTCAGGCTGTCATTTCTCACATACACATGGCACAGATACTCTGAAGGCAGAAGAAACAATGGGCGATCAAAGCAAATTAAGCTACAGACAATGGCATGAGAATCACATTTCCCAGTCGCAAGGTATTGTTTAAACTGAGGGTGTGTTGATGTAAATTCACCCAGGCGTGTGACAAGAGAAGCAGCCAGATTTTTGGATGCGCCTGCTGTTACGCTCTCCATGTGAGACGGAACAGCATGCACCAGAGATATCTTTGCTCCGGCGGTATTCATTTTGGTGAAAACAAGCTTCATACCATCTTACGAGATATGTGAGCCATTTTGATAGTTTGGCTTATTTGATGCTAAGAGAGTAAAGCGGTGCGTTTATGTGTCATACACCAAGAACAGTGTAAAAGAAAAGAGGAGAAAAGCAGCTGACAGCTTCCTCAGGTGGCTGGTAAAGAGTAGAGCAGCTGTCCACCAATGCTGGAGGTGAAGCGGATAGTTACAGTCTCGCTTCCCTTATCTTTAACATGCATGGTATTTTTCAGACAAAAAGTGAGACACCTGCAGCCAGATGCATAAAAGATGCATATGCACAAAAACCATGCATGTCATTTCCTGCACAAACAATGTTCTGCTAAAACGCAAAACACTGTTTGTTTAGGCTGAAAACCAGACACACTGGTGTGTGTGTCTGTTACAAAGCTGTGTGCTTTGTAACAAAAGGTAACACTAATTCATTACTTTGTGTGATTCATTTTATCATTATATTAATTTACAATAATCCAGGGCCAACATTTTATTTAACTGTTATTATTCTTTTTATTTTATCCCACCACGCCTTGTAATGTTGGTTTATGTATGTTGTGCATTAATACCAGCTGTTCTGGCTGCTGGAGAGCCTCCAGTGCAACACAATCTGAGGAACGACACTTTTGATTTCCCATTTGTTTCACTGTCAGGTGTGAAGACTGGCGGAGCATGAGGCACACTGATCTAAAAACGTCTGGTGTGAAGAGTGTGTCTTCACACATTCATGGCTCATTGTGGGAGAGGAAAAGAGCCTCGTGCATGTACAGCCAGTTTCTCAACAACTGAGATTTTGTACTTATTTGGACTTATTGTATATTGTATATAGGTTGTATATTGTATATAGAAGTGTTATATATACTTTCTATTTTATTTTTATTTTATTTTATTATCTATTTTATTCTTATCTATTTTTTACTTGCAGTGCTGGAGTTGTTGCAATTGAATTTCACTGCTGCTGTACCCGTACATCATGCATGCAACGAATAAAAATCTTGAATCTTGAATTTATAAAACAGAACCATGTGGGTCTATAAATGTCACAGACAGACTGTGCATGCATATTTCTGGCTTTGTAAGCACACAACGTTTTAGTCATGAATCTACAGAGTTTTATGTATCTGCTGGTGTGCAAGTAGCAAACAAACCGAATGAGAGAGAGAGAGAGAGAGAGAGAGAGAGAGAGAGAGACTGCTGCTTTTGGCTTGTACTTTCTGTTAGTTTTGACAACTTTGACATTTGCAATCTCAAACATTTAATGATGATCCCAGTACACTGTTTCACAGAAATAAGTTACTGATTGTGTTGTAAATATTAATCAGGTGCTCATGTCAACTGGACCACAACTCCTAAACCCACTTAGAATTAACTGAGTACAGAGAGAGCAACATTAAAACTGTTACAGCAAAATATATGAACCATTAAAACAACATTTAGACTAGGAAACCACAGCGGGACACTAACATCTGCGGTGACACTGATTAAAAAGTAAAAACCCGTCAGGCTGGGCTGTGTGTTCTTTGTATTTTACCTTGTTCTTTGACAGAGGCACGGCTTCCATGTGATGTTCTCTCAACAATCAAGGCACTGGTGAAGGTCATGAACTCCTGGACACTACAGCAACCAAAACAAGGATACCACTGTAGTACAACCTCACTGAAATGACTGTGACACGCTGGTACATGAAAACAGAGCACTGAAATGTCACCACTGGTAAAACACTTTCTAAACTGTAAACGGGGAAATTAAGTGAAACTGAAAGCCAGCTGTGTTTGTGGTCGCACCCACCTGGAGCGCTGGAAGAAGCTGAAGGAGGAGAGGTCGTAGGCCGCCTTGAGCAGGTTGGCTTTAGTGGCTCCTTTGTGCAGGATGCTCAGGCTGTAGAGCTTCATGATCAGTCCCGGCTGCGACCTGATAATCAATGTGACAAAGCACAATCACATGAGAGCATTATCCCCACGCTACTGACGCTAGCCACAGCAAGCCTGCCTGTTGCTAACCTCACTGTTTACTGCAGCCCAACTAGCATCAGTAAAACTCGCTAATTAGCTAACTTGCTATAGTTAAATCTCCACAACGGCGATGATAGCGGGCGGCTTAAACCGTAAAATGTCGCCACACAGTCCTATTACTCTGAATATCAAAGTCTACGCAGACTTAAATGTGTTTCGAAACCAAGACATAGCAAGGTGTAGCCGAGCTAATGTTGTTGGCTAACGCTAGCTGGTGTCAGTCAGGCCCTTACCAGACAAAACAGCTCCAAAAAACTCAGTTCCGCTTAAGGACCAACAAAAGCGGTTTTTAATTTATCGGCAATGAAAATGTATAAATGTCCAGGAATGCCGATATGCTTTTAGTCTGACCAATGCTAACGCCAGCAAAATAGTTTTCAAGATAGGGATCAACGACCAATCACCACGTCACGATCCTCAAGCTGTCCAATGCAATAATGTCTCCGGTAGGAACGTACGCCGAGCTACGAAGGTTCCCGCAGGGGAGAAACCACCTGTTGGAGGAAAAGGCATAAATAACCCTGCAATTAAGTTACTAAGGTAGAATAAAAAACACTGCATGGTACGCCCATTTATTCCCTGTATTCACCATCCCATTTATGTATTTATATTAAATAATACTTATTCTGTAGCTCTGCTGAGGGTAATCATAAAGACAAAACTATCATTTACTGTTGGACCAGCACATTAATTAGGTTGTGGTGATGATTACTGCACCAACAATATAGATGACAGTTATTTTTTTTGTAAAAGTGGCCTATTTTTTTAGTGGTAGTAGCAGTAGTAGCTGTAGTGGTGATACCAGCCCAATAGTAGTAGTACTCCTTATGGAGGTGGGTCTGACAGTGTTGCAGGTAATGTTCACCAACTGGCTTCTCTACCAAAGATCTGGCACCACCATTTGATGTTTTCCTAGGTAGCCTAATTTTGCCCCATTTAACAATTTCCTCCTGGCCACTTAACTCAGTGGTAGGCTAAGTGTTTTCCATAACCGAAGTGTGCCGGTAAATTCATTTCCTGGGCAACATATTGAAAACATTTTGGCATGGAGACAGAGAGCCCATCTTTAGGCGCATCTGTTGACAGGGTGGTTGTGGCAGAGCAAGAAATATTTTATTTTCCCCTGGAATCAAGGTTTGGTTGCCACAGATGATAAATGACAATGCCAGTGAGATGAACAGCGTCTTCCCGCTTCCTGCTCAATAATTTCCTTTGCAGTGTTTCAACATTTAAGGATCGCATGGTGAAAAGAAATAATTTTGGCTGGGAATTTGAATGTTTGATGTCTCTTTGCTTGGTGAACTGACTGCTGGAGCTGATCACCGCGGCAGCGTCCAGTGAGCCCATATGGATGTTGACTTTACCTGCTGTGCGCAAGAGTGAAGATCAACCCATAAATTATTCGTTAATTAAAGTTTTTCCGCTTTTCTGAAAGATTGCATTTCAACAAATATCCTAATTCGCCTGCAAAAATACTGCTAAATACAACATGGTTTGGCTGAGACATGCTGGAAATACATTAAGGTTTGGCCTGTTTGCAGCAAAGGACTACATCTTCATTTAAAGACCGCACGGACGAAGAGTTACAACACAATTAAATCAAAACCTGCGCAATAAATCACCTGGAACCTACCTGGAAAGGACGAGCACTCTTCCACCGCAGAGCACCCATGGTCGGCAGAAAATGTATGACATGGATCCTCGTCATGATAGGATGGAAAAGGTAAAGAAAAAAAAAATCTGATGCTGCTCAGTTCATTAAGATCCACTTGTTGTCGCCTTAAATGCATATGCTTTGGTTAAAGCCCTGAGCTCCTGCATGATACTGCGTCCATGTGTTCCTCTTAGCCTATAGGGTTAGTTTTGTCTTCTTTCCCATCTGCACTTATTTCTATTGATCAGGACACTTTGGCAAAGAAAATGTAAAAGTTGCAGCGACTGAAAATAGAGGTTTACATGTGAAGCAGCTGCTTCTGGAGCATGAATAAAAAAAAAAAAACTGTAGGGTTAAGGTAATGGGAAAAACTCCCTTTGTGCAAAAACATATGTTATAAAAATACAGTCATCAGTGGCAAAGCTTTAAGTTCATGTAAACCTATGTATTAAAGTAATAAAAGATGCCAATTAAACTTAGTATCGTGTATTAAGATGCACTACATGTCCTTAAACGCATATAATGCGACTATAGCAATTTTTCGTTATTAAATAGCACCACTACTGACCAAGGGGTTAAATATATTGCTCCTTGAAATAATCATAAGTATGATTTAAAGGAAAATGCTCTCTGTTTTAAGGTCATTTTGTTCCCTTTGCGCATGGCCCATCAGGGATAACACGCAACTCCTCCATACCTTTTAGTTTGACACTCCCCCTCTTAGATTTACATTTATTAAAATACTGACGCATCAGGTTTTTAAGTAAATCCAGCATGATTTGATCTATTTTGTCAAGCCTGACACTGAACCCACTAAGTTACACAGATGCTGTGTTCACCAAGAAACTGGCCACAACATGCTGATGGAGTCTGGAGTGACATTTGCACTTTTGCTTCCATTAGTTTTGTCAGTGCTGATCTTCCACTGAGATGGTCTGTCCAGCAGCAGCAGCAGCAACATTTGAATGCTCCTCAGTGGGTTTTCAGTCAAACTCTTGTAGTGGACATGGTTAATGATGTAGGTGCAAAGTCCTGACACTTGGAGGGAGTAAAGTGAAGAGATTTATTTTTCCACTGACTGAAACATATGATGTGAGGAGGTAAGCATACAAGTAAGCAAAAAAAAAAAAAAAAAAGTAAGCCAGCCAGCATGTAAGGAAGCAGATAAATAAGACAGTACACAATTCAGTCAGAGTAAGTAAGTAAGCCAAGAATTACATGGCCATTAAATTACATTAGATTGAATTACAAATCAGGTAGGTTCACCTAAGCTGTTAGGTTGCATCACTGAGTAAGCAAGTGATTAAATAAGTAAGTAAGCAAGCAATCAAGTAAGCCACTAGTTAAAGGGGAAATCCGTAACTTTCCATTTTGTTCCACAAAGACAGGGGAGCATCCCATGTGTGGCAGGGTGACAATGTCCTCAGCCAGCCAGGTAACTTGAAAGCAAAACATTATTTACTTAAGTGTTGAAATTTGAAAGCAGAATGTCATGGGATGATGTAAATATGTTGATGTGACAATAGGCTGTCCAGAGATTGTATATTATGTTGCGCTGTATGTATTAGTATCTGTGTGTATCTGAGGTTGTAACTGGAGCATCTGTGGTGGATCAGTCTGGTTTGTAGTTTACAGTTTAAAGGCTGAAAAGGCTTAAAGGGTGTTTTCAACAGGCGCTGTCAGCCAGGCCAGGCGCAAACTGACAAGCGGATTGATACCTCTGGTATTTCTCAGTGGCAGAGTGTGGAGAACGTCTCCAGCCACAACAAATGTGCCCGTTTTGTAGTTTTACCATCCTCCAACATGCACATGGATACCATAATGATATGTTAATTAAGAGGGAAAAAAAACTTTTTGTATTTCAACATTAAGCAGCCTAAGTAAGTAATTAAGTAAGTCAGCAAGTAAGTGAAAAGGTAAGCCAATGCCTAAGTAAATAAGTAAATAAGTCTGTGTGTGTGTGTGTGTGCGCGCGCGTGCACGTGTGTGTGTGTGTGTGTGAGTATGCAAGCAAGTTCAGCCAAAAATTAAATTGCTTGAGTATCTAAAGGTGCAAGAGTAAACGTCACTAAATAATAAGCAAGGGTGCAAGCCTATCATTAAATGGTATGAGTGAGCAAACAAGCAAGAAAGTGAGTCAGTACATAAATAAGTAAGTAAGTAATGTAAGTCACAGTAAGTAAATAAGTAAGTAGGAAAGTAGATAGCAGCTTGTGTAGACTACCAGAGTCCTGATGTCCTCTGCTGGAGAGCCCATGTTCCAGTTTGGCGCTCGGTTTATTGTGAAAGAGCATTTTTTAAGCATTTCTCTGCACTGCAGCTGCAACACCAGTCACTGTCTCTGCTTAGGCTGTTGTTCATGTTTTCTAACCCAAGGCCATCCTGATGTCCACTGATGTCTCTTGAAATATTCACCACACAAAAACGTTACAAAATTACACCTGGCAAAAACTGCAGAATCCTTTGAGTGAAAAGATACAATGAATACCTTTTTCTCCATTTCTAGATACATACAGTAAGATTGCTTGTTTTGTCTCTCTTTGTTGTATCTTTTTGACCCATCTTTCCCCAGGGTGTAGAGTAAATATTTCTTGCACCATGACACAGCTGAGGGCACAGTGAGGTGAACCCACTCCACCTTGCAGCCCTGATCTTAATGAATCAGCTCAACTGTAGCAATGAAAAGGCGATGACATAAACAGCTCCATGTATGATGTAATTTAAGCCTAAACATCCTTACATTTCCCTTTCCTGTAATTGAATAACATGGTGGCTTGGTCTTTGAAGTTGACTCTGAGAGAGGCAGCTGGGTGAGTGGAGATCCATCAGGCTCTGTGCAAACAACCCGTTTGGTTAAATTAGCCGGATAATCAGCTATGGACAAGCACTTGGCACACATTCAACTCTTATCCATAAATGGACTCGACACAAACCAAACCACACCAAACCAAATCTGTGTATGTGCATGTGTGTGTGTGTGTGTCCCTGTGTGATCTTTAAAGTTACTTCATCATTTCAGGTAAGTGCTTTACTGCAGATCAATCTTCCCAGGTTCCCACTAGTCACCTTACCTTAAATCCAGTCAGATGATGAACACAGTGTGGCTGTCCGGAGTCATAACAGCTTGTCCAAATTCGTACTCCAGCAGCTGGGTTTCTTAGCCAACACAGTATAAAACACATTGTACAGTATGCACTTTACCTGCAGAATCCCAGATGGAGGGATTTCCTCTAGCAGTTCAGCAAATAACAGGATAATTGCATACATAATATAAACAGTGGGCAGAAATATGTATTTTGTATAACTGTGTGTGTTTGTCCTCAGGTCAGTGTCACTGTGAGTGGGTTTACTGTGATATCCTATAGTCAGGGCAGTGGGCTAAAGGGTCTCGTGGCTATTTCTGGAGCCTCTTTTTTGACACACAACCAGGGGTCACAGCTAACAGTAAGCTATTGGTGGAGATAAGCCCAAGAGACCTTCACCTGCAACATGCCATTGTTGGTTTTAGAGGTCATTCATCCCTTACCGTTGCTAATTTTAGATGTGTTACTAATTTTGCAAATATTGTGTAACTGGGCTTAATATGGCATCAGTGAGCAATCCAGCTGGCGTGATACTTCTCAATGAAATGATCCACGTTCACACCAGATGGTTCAGATTTGCTCGTCGGTATTCTGTAAAAATGTCAGTAGGTTGAACTGACCCTGTCACATGTTAACAAGCAATAATTTACCAAACTTATCTTAACTCTGTGTTGGGAGGTCACAAAGTCATGTATAATACTCGGATCAGATGATTTAGTGGTGTGCAAAATTATCATTGTGAAGCCATTTAAAAAAAAAAAAAATCATCATGATATCATAGAATTCACAAAATCTAGGAATCAGGATTAAATTTAATGTTAAAAAGCAGAGAATGTATTGAAAGAAACAGGTCAGTGATGTTTCATGGGTTCTTTTGTTCATTCTCAAAGCATCCATTTTAACACGTGTGTGACTTCTGTCTTGTGCTACCATTCCCTAAAAATATGTTAACATGTTGAAATGTGAAATAATTATTTGTTTTAATTCAATTATTATGAAACTGCCCACAGAGTCAAGGTAGAGATTGAATGTCCAAACTATTGATCCATCCAAAAGCTTTGTATATTGGAAATATTTCTGGGTTTGGTACTGAAACAAAGTTTAAACGGACATAAAGCTCACTCCATGGTCCAAAGTGGAGCCCTCTTAAGAAAATAGGTAGCTTTTGTTTGTCTTTTCACTTGCATCATGGATGGGGTCATACTACTCTGTGTGTGCGTGTGTGTGTGTGTGTGTGTGTGTGTGTGCATGTGCATGTGTGTGTGTGTGTGTGCACCCATACTGTATGGCCAGAGTTTTGGAAGGGGGTGGGCATTTGTGTGTGCACAGAGGCCTCTGTCTCCTGTGACCAGCCCACTTCACCTGTGCATAAAAACAGCTGAGGTTCTTACTCAATGGTACTCACAGTTCAGTGGCTCTGCACACACACAGGACCGACACACACTCACCACACACCTAGATACACACCGAGAGGCTCATTTAGTTAAGCTTGTGAAGATGCCGTGTGTCAGCTCTCACCTCAACCAGATGGTGAAGATGCCCTGTAGCTACAGCTCGGTGGTTGAAAAAATCTTCATGGTAAGGCACAGATTTCATGCCACGCTCTCTGTTTAGGTAGAAGAGCTCATAGCAAATCCTGCTCAGAGTAATGCTACAGTTTTGCTTTTTAATGCTGGTGTAAGTGTTGCCTGAATTAACCTTAGTCCTTGCACACAGATTGCTCCATGGTGTCTGAGGGGAAGCTCTGGCTCAGATGCTTTGTATTAGATATTCAGATATTACTTTCTCCTGTGACTTGTCGAAAACATACAGTAGTTGTACACAAGAACTCTGTAGCAGTACTGCTTAAATTTTGGCTTTTTCTTTCTTTGGTCTACACCACGTGTCTGTGCCCTCTGTTATCTTTAATTTGTACTCCTTCCATGTCTTCCCTTCCATTTTTCATCATGCCATGCTCTCTTATTAAAATCTGACAATGAGTGAAAGCATCACATTTTACACTCTGCTCTTGTCGCCGTGCAGGTGGAGCAGATGCTGTCGGAGTTCAGGCTAAATAAAGAGGAGCTAAAAGAGGTGATGAAGAGGATGCAGCGTGAGATGGAGAGAGGACTGCGTATAGAGACGCACAAAGAAGCCAGCGTCAAAATGCTTCCCACTTACGTCTGCTCCACCCCAGAAGGCTCAGGTAGATGCTAAACCCGTCAGACAAAATCCTGTAGATGTCGCTAAGTTGCATTTGTTTGTGAATGGCAGGAATCTGATGCTTTTACGCCGGTCAGTGAAAGTGGATTAATGCAGTCAGATGTATGTGTTGTGTCAGAGGTGGGAGATTTCCTGGCTCTTGACCTCGGGGGAACAAACTTCCGTGTGATGCTGGTGAAGGTGGGCGAAGACGAGGAGAGGGGCTGGAAGGTGGAGACCAAGAATCAGATGTACTCCATCCCTGAAGACGCCATGACGGGGACTGCTGAAATGGTTAGTGTCCACGTACTCACAGCACATTGTCTAGTTTTGTTTTTTAAAAAAAGATGGTTATTTGGATTTGGAAAAATGTTGATTGCAGAATTGTTTGTCCACTCATGAAGCTGAAATGGTAGTAGGTATTCAAAGCTACCCTAAAAATGCTAAATCAACTCTGATGGTTTTGAACTTAGTATGTAAACACTTTTGTACTCACACAGGTAAATTAATATGGATTTTATTTTGTGGAGACACTGAAAGTTTTAGAGTATCCTCACAACCTTTCCCTCTCTCTCTCTCTGTCTGCAGCTGTTTGACTACATTGCCGAGTGCATCTCAGACTTCCTGGACAGACATCAAATCAAACACAAGAAGCTTCCCCTGGGTTTTACTTTCTCTTTTCCCGTACGACACGAGGACATTGACAAGGTGCTTTGAAGGCCGTCATGCTTTAGGCCAAGGGACTTCAAACTTTTTAATGTTTCAGATTTCCAGAAGTTGATTTTCATTAAACCGCAGACCCTCATTTTTTGAAGTGATTTTGCCCCAGGGATCCTGATATGAAAAGATATTTTTTTGGTTTGTGTTCAGAATTAAATTGTTTCAATTTCATAATCATCATCATAATATTGCAATAATCACTCATTCTTTTTAGGTGTTTGTGTCATAAAAAATGTATTGAATTTAATTATAGTAAAATTACACTCCTTTGACTTCCCTCAATGATCCTTGAGGGTCTCTGGATCCCACTTTGAAACCTAGAGCATTAGGTAACTTATTATGCAATGAGAAGATCAGCAATAAGGACTGATTACATAACAACATGCTGTCGTGGAAAAAAATACCTCATGTTCAACTTTGTTTCTCACTGCTGCACATTCGTTTTAATTTGTTGCTCTAACGATTGCTTTTTCATTGATAGTGCAGATATTTATGATAGAGACTGAACAGATTTTCATATTTGTTTCTCACAGGGAATCCTCCTCAACTGGACCAAAGGCTTCAAGGCTTCTGGGGCAGAAGGGAACAATGTTGTGGGTTTATTGAGAGACGCTATCAAGAGGAGAGGGGTAAGCTCCATCAGACAAACAAAGACATTAACAAAGACATGTCACCCGGATAATTATTTTGAATACATTTTGATGTTGCCATACTGTTCAGGACTTTGAGATGGATGTGGTTGCCATGGTGAATGACACAGTGGCCACCATGATCTCCTGCTACTATGAGGATCGCAGCTGTGAAGTTGGGATGATAGTTGGTGAGTAGCCATCAACACACACACACACACACACACACACATAAATGCATGTTATATACACACTGACAAGCACACAGACGCCCATAAAGACACACAGAGACACATTTAAACACATCAGTGATCAATATCTGCACATCTCTGTCCTAGGCACCGGCTGCAATGCGTGTTACATGGAGGAGATGCGGACGGTGGAGCTGGTGGAGGGTGAGGAGGGCCGGATGTGTGTGAACACCGAGTGGGGGGCATTTGGAGACAACGGGGAGCTGGAGGAATTCAGACTGGAGTATGACCGAGTGGTGGACGAGACCTCAATAAACCCTGGATGCCAACTGTGAGTCGTAGGCTGCATTTAGTAGGCCACAGCAGTCAAAAATGTAAAGTCACATTTATTTGTGGAGCTGTTTATCACAAGCATGTGTCCAAGGCCTTGAGGAAAAACATCATCTACATGTCATATGCCTTGCTACATCACTATATACAGTATACACACCATAATATAGATACTACATATACCAATCTACATCAGCACACTCACACCTATAGGAAATTTGTATTTTCCAATTCACCTGTGGCTGAAAGTCAAAGAGAGTGTCGAGAGTGAGATATTCACATGTGGCAATACTCACCTGACTCTCATCCCTGGTCTCTGTGTGGTTGCTAAGGTACCAGCTGTTTTTCCTGTGGATGTTTGTGAGTGGTTGGCGTCATACGTCAGCGCTCAGTTAGCGGCCGGGGGTGTCAGATTAATGATCTCTCTGCAGTGCTTGCCATAGCGCCTGCAGGCCTAATGGCTGTTTACCTTTCGCACTGACAGACAAGACAACTGCTGAGCCCTTGCAGCCTTGCTCAGCCTCTTTAGCTCTCGGGCCCAGAGGGAGGAGCAGGTTGCTGTCCTGCTCCGCTCTCCCTCTTCCCCAACCCTTGTAGAAAAGGAAAGTTGTTTGCTCATGTTTGGTGACGCACATATCATTGCTTTTTCCTTCACTATCCCAGTCTCCTCTCACTTGTTTCACCTTTCCACACTTCTTCTCTGGTCTTTTAACTCACTCGCCCTCCTCTTGCTCCTTGCCTGTAGATATGAGAAGCTGATCAGCGGGAAGTACATGGGCGAGCTGGTCAGACTGGTCATGATGAAGCTGGTCAATGAAGACTTGCTCTTTAATGGTGAAGCCTCAGATCTGCTGAAGACACGTGGCAGCTTCGAGGCGCGTTTCGTCTCACAGGTGGAGAGGTGAGAATCTGGCTCTTCAAGCCCTGACGTGGCTGTAATCACCAAGTTAGAGCAACTGCTGCTTCATAAAGTGTTGATTATGAAAAAATACCATAATATTCATCCCTGTGGGTTGCAGCAGCAAAAAGAAATATGTAATAAAAGAATATAAGCACATGAATAGAATACAAGAAAGCAGTAAAAACAGAGGGAATTAAACACAATAGAAGCAATAAAGTAATAAAATACAATGAAAACAGTTTTGCATTGTGTAAAAATATTCTTTTACATATTGAAATATATGTTAATTAATCAGTTGATCTTTTCAGCGTTAATAGATGATAATGAAATATGCTTCACGAAACATGCACTGCTGAAAGTTTACATCTGTTATTTATTTATTTATTTATTTATCTGTCGTGTTTATCAGTGACTCTGGGGACAGGAAGCAGATCTACAACATCCTGTCCTCGCTGGGTGTGCTGCCATCAGAGCTGGACTGTGACATTGTGCGTCTGGTGTGTGAGAGCGTCTCCACTCGCTCGGCTCATATGTGTGGAGCCGGTCTCGCTGGTGTCATCAACCTGATGAGGGAGCGACGCAGCCAGGAGGCCCTGAAGATCACAGTGGGCGTCGACGGCTCTGTCTACAAGCTGCACCCATGGTGAGGAGAGGGGCGGGCCGAGCGGTGGTCAGCTGAGATTTAGAATAAAAACTTCTCAGTTTACAAAATGTGCCTCCATGTGCTTTCCTAGAGCCACTTTCTGCAGAAGCCAGAAATGTAAGAATTTGAAAATCATGCAAAAAATGTTATTTACTATCTTTACATGAAAAACCCACCTTAAAACACTATCTGATTGTTTATTTTTCTTATTCCCATGGATAAGCAGCCTTAACAGACTTGACATGATGAGCACAACAGATCTCAGAACCCTTTTCTATTTTTTATTTAAAACATCAGTGGTAAATGCTAGGTTTTGGTGTCCATCCCTATGAATTAAAAAGCAAGGACTTCTTTGAAGACCCATTTTGCACCAACACTCAACAGTCCCACAGGGAGAGGCAGAGATAACATTTGTCTACCAGGAATAGTCTCAGTTGAGTTGACTATAACGCATTGCAACCACAAGACATGTTGCATCTGTATTATTCCTACATGTGCAACATATAGGAACTCCCCAACTAGATAATCAAACTATTAAATGACATTGCTTCATCATAAAGTAACTCATGAGCTTCATGAGTTGATGTTTTTGCTGATGTTTAAGTGTCAGAGCTTTTTCCTTTGACTGACAGCTTTCTTTAAATAGGAAATGCAACAGAGGGTGAAATGAAAAAAGAGGGAGAAGGTGAAGAAGTGTTGAGAGAGATATGACTGATGTTGCACACTAAGCCTCTTGTTCCTCTCTTCCAGTTTCCAAGACAGGTTCCACAAAATTGTCAGGGAGCTAACACCTCACTGCGAGATCACCTTCATCCAGTCGGAGGAGGGGAGCGGCCGTGGGGCAGCTCTTATCTCGGCAGTGGCCTGTAAGATGGCAGCTTGCATGCTGACACAGTAATGGTGTTGTGCGGTGAACAGTCCGCCCACCAGGACAGAGCAACGCAGGCTGGGATGAACTCTGACCAAAGAAAGCTGACGAGTCCTCATCCATGGATGTGCAGCTCCAGCCTTTTCCAGGCTTTGGCTGTGGGAAGTGTGTCAGTGTGTGAGGAGGGGACCTCGCCGTGTCAAGATGCACCGACAAGAAACCAGCAACAACTTGTATTGCAGAGACCAATTTGTAGTATTAGAAAAAAAAAAAAAAAAAAAAAAAAAACCACCCACTTGTAGCAATTTCAGTACATTTCTGAATGTCTAATATAGGTTCACTGCTGCACCCAGAAACATTAGGTGGCATGAAAGCTATTTCTAAATACATGCTCCTTGTGTGTCACTGACTGTCCCATAAGTGTTTGGGTATAAACTGACCTATTTTGAAAATGGTTAATGTATTATTGATGATAATGTAATATAATACCAGTGCAAACTGGCCGGTTCATATTTTTTGTATATGCTGTTGTAAACTTAAACTCAGAGGTGTTAAAATCAGATTGCTTAATTGTGTGGTCTTTGCTGCTGGAGTGCAATGATGTCTTGTGTATTGTATATTTAAGTTATGTTTACAACACTATATTAGCCAAAACGTCTTAATTTTTGATATGTGCTTCGTAATGAATAGTGTGTTTTGAATGTGAATAGGCTTCACTGTAAATAAAAGTGCTCTATGATAAATTTCTTTATTTTAAGTGAGTGTCTATATTTTGTCTCTTGCAAATAATTTAAAAATGAACTACTTTTTTACTATATGACATTTTTACTGATAAATCAGACTAGGATCTGAAAGTAATAAGTTCAAATAAACAATTATCTGTGTAGGTGAACAAGCCCAGGACCTCCTGGACTGAGAAATGCTGCTGTAAGACAACATCAAAACTCTACTAGTGTAATAACTACCCAATAATGTAATAAACTATTAACAGCTGTGAGTATAACATTACAATGTCCCACTTAATGTAATAAAAGTTACTTACCCTTGATGTTATTATATTACTGGTATTCATTGCAAGTTTGAAATGATCAGGTTTCAAAAGTTGTAACTGGAAAAAACTGTAAATATTTATGTAAATATGCATGTAATAAAATAAATACAAAACTGTCAACCATTCGCATTTTTGGTCATTAACTGTGTTGTCTCGTCTGAATGAATGTGTATGGAAGAGATGGCTGGTGATCAATATGTGTGATTGACATTTCAAAATCGATGATCCTCTTCTTAGTGTAATAAAAATCCCATAATGTCACGATTATTACATTTACAAGAAAAAGCTTCTTCACTCATGGTGTGTAACTTAAATTATATTACTGTTTATGTTTGTTTGTTAAAAAAAAACAAAAAAAAAAAACAGGATTAGGACAAATATAGCTGCAAATGAAAGTTACATCAAATCTTTATTTAAATTCAGTAACATTGAGGGGTAACATTATTTGACAGTGGGGTGGCTGGAAACCGTCACAGGCCACGCTCTGCCCCCTGTACTCTCTCTCCCAGACCCTCTTTGCTCTGTCTATCTCAATTTTCCAGCCTGCAGGAATCCTGGGTACTTCACTTCTTATCAGGTCCCTTCAGAGACTCGCAGAGAGACGGGACGGCCATGTAAGGGGCTGTGTTGCCTCCCATAGGCTATTATAGGACGGTGGCAGATAACATGGGCCATACATAAAACCCATCCCAGCATCTCACCCAGTCTGGGAGGCAACAGATTTCAAACACACACACACACACACGCACAGACATGGTGAGTATGTCAACAAAACCTTCAGGGTTTTTTTTTTTTATATAACTGATATAATTTGTCAAGTAATTCAAAACTTGCCTGTTCATGTGTTATTAGTTGGTGTGTGCATTGTAATTGTTCTGAAAGTAGTTCTTCTGAAAAGTTACCGCCTAAATATTGAAAAAAAAAAAAAAAATCTATCAAAGTATCTGCTATATGAAACTTGAATCTGTAGTGGCAGTGCTTTATTTACCCTCAGTGACTTTTTTGTCTGTGTAGACTGAGTGATCTGGTGTTATCAGCATCACATGACTCTATTTGATTATTTGCACGGTGTTCAGGCAAGTAAGAAGGCTGCTAATAAGAGACAGAGAGGAGCCCAGAAGACCTGCTCCAATGTCTTCTCCATGTTCGAGCAGTCGCAGATACAGGAGTTCAAGGAGGTATGTTGCCCTGCCGCCATACTGTCACAGCCAAAATGGAGGTATCAACTTTTGAAAGGTCATACCGGCCACTCAGCAAATTATTTTGAAATGTTTTCTCTCTCTCTCTTTTTTTTTTTTTTTTTTTTTGAGCCTTGTCAAAGGAAAATTTCTGGCACCTTCTGGGTCAGACAATAAATTCTATCTATCTATCTATCTTTAAAATATATATATTATTTAAAATCATTTATTTGTATTTTAAAATAACCTAATTATTTTAACATTTTCCCCCCAAATTCACAGTCATGTCAACATGACATTTGCCACAAAGCTGTAGCTATTCCAGCACAAATTTCTGTTTGTAAGGGAGCAGATCATTTCTCAAATAAAGTATATCCCCATTCTATCTTCAAAATCAAAAAAGAAGGATTAAGTATCTTTCCTAAGCAGGGCTTTCCATAAAAAAAAAAAAAAAAAAAAATCTGTGCAATCTGGGCAATGACAAGTGGAATTTTTGTTTATTCTTTATAACTGTTCATAAACATGCATTCGGCCCACTCTTGGCCATGATAATCTTTGAAAAGCATCTAATAGCAGAATCATCTAACATAACAGAATCATTAATTCATTATAAAGAGCGAGTTTTATTTCCTGGTAAATACCCACAACATTTTGTGTGGCTAAAATCTTTCAATCACTCGGTGAATGAAGAGCAAGACATGTTTATCATGAACTGTGAAACTTTAAATACTCTATTTCAACAAATTTCAGCCTTACCAAGAGCTTCTCTCAATTGGCTGCTCCATATTGAACAGAGGCTAAAACTTTAGCTGTGAGTCTTTTTGTTTTTGCTGAAAGTTTCTCAGAAGCATTTTGATTTGTGCTTCGTTTCTTCCCTCAGGCTTTTGGCTGCATTGACCAGGACAGAGACGGTGTAATCAAAAAGCAGGACCTGAGGGAGACGTACGCACAGCTCGGTATTCCACTCCATTTAATTTATACCAAATGTTCAAAAATTAAAAACATTTGTTATCAGCATCCTCCAACAAAAACATTCATTTTCCACCCAGACAAAGGAGGATAACATTATGGAGCTTTACCAGCTTCCCTGCTCTTCCTGTAACGTTTAAATATCAAATTAAGGATTAAATTGGTTTGTTCTGTGTGTGCATGTGCGTGCGTGTGTGTGTGTGTGTGTGTCTGTACACTAGGAAAACTCAATGTTAAGGACGAGGAGCTGGATGAGATGCTGAATGAGGGAAAAGGTCCCATCAACTTCACTGTTTTCCTGACTTTGTTTGGGGAGAAACTTAACGGTGAGTTTCTTCTCAGATTGCTTCAACAAAAAAACTTTCTGAGAGTCAATAAACCAACAACTATTTTGAACTTCAAAAGACCCATGACTGACACTTGGATTTGCCCTCTTCCCTTGATGAACATGAGATGCTGTTTGTCCGTGTTGTTTTCAGGCACTGACCCTGAAGACACCATACTGGCTGCCTTCAAGCTTTTTGACCCTAACGGGACGGGCTTTGTCAACAAGGATGAGTGAGATAAATCCCTTAGTTAATGAACCTTTCATTTTAATCAACTTTGCAAAGTTCGTAGCCCAACAACTTTATGTATCCTTTCTTTTGCCTTTTTAAATCCAGGTTTAAGCGACTACTGATGAACCAGGCTGATAAATTCACATCAGAGGAGGTTTGTGATTTCTATTTCAGCAGCTGTTTGGTTCAAAAAGTGACTGATTGTGACATTTTCCTTCCCTTTTCCACTGAGTTCACCGGCCTTTCTCACGTCTCAAACCCTCCAGGTGGATCAGGCCTTCGCTCTGGCTCCTATCGACGTGTCGGGAAACATCGACTACAAGTCGCTCTGCTACATCATCACGCATGGAGATGAGAAAGAGGAATCCTAAGAAGGACTGCAGTGAATGTATTTATACTCACAAGTTCATCTAAATCTCTGAATCTGAATGTAGATCTAATAAATGTACTGAAGTGATCTCTTTTCTATTCACATAGTTTATGTCTTTTGCCCAAATCAGAATCAGAATTAGAAATATTTTATTGATCCCCGAGGGGAAAGTAGGTTAGTGGCAGTTTCTCAGTTCTCAAGAGAAAAATTATATTATAAGAAAATAAAAAGAAATATGAAATAGAAAAATATGTGCCTTACAATTTTTTAAAAAGTATGTGCATTATGTGTTTTGTTTTCCTCAGTGACTGATAAAAATGATAAAATGACAAAATGGTTGTACTTGATTGCATAATAAAAAATGATTCACCTCTTTCTGTGCCATTAGGATTAAAGTGTTGTGCTCCTCATTGGTTTCTCTCCTGATTTGCTGCACATTTTGCTGACTGAGACAACAACAACAACCCAACAACAAAACACCTTAACTGTCCTATCCCCATCCTTATCCCAGTCTATTCTAAACTAAAAGATAAAACTAGGGTCTACTTATCCTTGATCATTTTAAAAGGAATGTAGGGTTATTTTACATTTTTTCTTACATTTCCAAAATCATACCCCTGCATGTGAAATCCCCCCCCAAAAAATACATTACAAGCAAAACTTAATTGGTTGCAATGTTGAGGGGGAAAAAATTGGGGGAAATCAGCATTGATCATTTTAAAGGCATTTAAGTCTTTTCTTTAGTGTTGTGTTTGAAAATGTTCAGCTAAACTCGACTCAAGTGAAGTCAAGTAAAGCATGGGGAGGTCACTGGTTAGTGAGGCCCGCTGCAGCTCCTGTCTTATGGGACACCGTTGCCATGGATACAACAACAAACTCCTCCATAAAGTGCAGTGCCTGAGGCATTGTGCGTTTTCCCGGTCACACAGGATCGCCACCAAGACAGCAGGATTGTGTCCAGGACTGCAAGGCAAGCACTACTCAATTGAAAAAAAAAAAAAAATCCCAGTATTTTTTTGGGGGGGTTCATTGTTGGTGTTGGGATGTAGTTCTGGAGATAGAGATGCCTATTTCATCTGGAGCGACAGGCAGGGTGGATGTTGGAGTAGATGCATCCATAATATGGACACCAGATGGGCTCAAGAGGGAAACCAAACCAGTCAGCAGGAACTGTGATTCCTATCTAAAACGGTGGGTAGATTTTTTATTGTAATTTTTATTATGTGCTCTGAGCTGTTTACTTTTCATAATGATCTGATAAAGGTGCAAAACAACAATCTTTATTCACTCCCAAGTCTTACTGGCATGGTAGAATGAGCCCATATTACCAAAGCCATTCAGTAACTGCATCACAAAGAAATAACAGACAATATATTACTTTTACCTTTGAATTACATTTTAGGCATAAAAAACGAGAATAAGAGTACGACATATAAAGTTTATACTTAAAATCCAATTCCAGAACTTGAGTAACGGAGACTGAATGATGTTTCTAATATCAGTAAAGACATGGAAAAGGTTTAAATCAAAACTAAATAAAATTAATAAATGGTTAGTTGAGTTTGCAGTAGTGTAAGTAAAGCCATGAAACTTGGTTTTATATAATTTTGTCGGCCATTAAGTCTTCATTTTTGTGTGGAGGATACAATTTTACCTATTATAATTCTGCCGTTTGTGGATATCGTTTCAAGACGTTTCCATAAAGGTGTAAATGTGGTGAATATGTGCGTTTTATGTGGCCTTTGAGAAGAATGGTTATGGGACAACTTCAGATTTATGGCCTTTCATTGCTTAGCAATAAACACAGTTTAATGTTGACACTGTCTGTTCAAATAAATACCATCGTGAGCTGCGCAGGGGGAGATAGGGATGTGGGGCGATAATCAGGCTCATAAATGTTTCACCATGGCTTATTTCTCCTGGCTGGTTCACTGAGCACCAGATATGAAGTCACATTTTGAAGAAAGCTGCGACTCACAAACTGTCACAACAACCAAGAATAATTCCTCTTATTCTCCTTTTGTTGTAAATAAACATGACTGGGCTTCCCTCCTGCAGGTATCTGGAAACCACACAGAGAAGAAAACTGAAAAGTGAACCAATGGAGGCAAGTGTTGTTATCGTCATTTGATAAAAACATGGTTGATCAATTTAAAGCGTTTGCAGTGACCTTGGAAACAACCCGGTAATGTGTGTTCCCATGTCTTTATGTGATTAAATGATGTTTGTTTTATGGCCACACAGGATGACAATCTTCCACGTGAGAGTCAAGAAACTGAGGGTGAGGGCTCTGCGAATTTGGACAACAAATGAAAAGCAATATCAGGATTACTTTAATGCACGTAATCCATAATAAATCCCTTTATCCCCTCGATTTTGTTTAAGGAGCCAAAGACAAGAGCGTGCAGAAGAATGGAGAGAGTGGGCATGACACTTCAGACCAGCCATCCGGTGAAGACAGACCTAAAAAGTCTCGACTGTGTGCTCTCCTTTAAAGCCCTCGCATCTCACGTGGACTTCTCAGGCATGGCACTTTAAATGCACAATATCATAATGTATTATTCAAGTGCCAAACCCTCGCGGCCCTTCCTTTGTGTTCACCCTTCACCTTTGTAATAGTAATGAGGTGTTGTGTAAAAAATTGAAAGGGCTTATTACCATCTTTTCAATGAGGAAAAGATTGCTTATATAGATTCTCTTAGAAAAACTGACAACTGTGTTATACAGTGCCTATCAGTGTTAAAAAAAAAAAAAAAAACACTTAAATCATTTTGCGGTAAAATACTGCAAAGTATATAAAACAAGTAGTTAAATTTTTGCAATAATTTTGAGAGAAAAATTATAAAACTGAATTTAAGACTGGAAAAAGTATTTTGCTCTTGCTTAATCATACCATGGGCACAGCAGCTGTAAACTATTGTTTATTTAAAAAATAATCAGTGCATGAGGGATTGAACTGTTTGTGAATGGATCGCAATAACATGAAGTTAAAAGAAACAGTAATGAATCCAGTTTTTCTTTCCAGTGGCTACATTTAACTTCCAGTGTTATAAACCCCAGTAGCTAAAGTCATTCACAGTGTCACCATTTCAAACTTTTTTTTTTTTTTTTTTTTACATTCAATTACAACAGTAGCTACAGCAGCTGCAAAAATTAAACTATTCTATGTGCCATCGTCATTCGGCTCCTCTTCTTCTCCTCTTATGAAGTTCAGCTGCTCTTGTGTTTTCTGTGCATGAGTGAGATCGCCCCCTCTCAGTCGTCCAATCTGATGTGTGACTCAGCCTCCTTTTAGGTTTAGATGTAGTCCCATATCTGGTCCCGTCAGACCACCTGGAGGCTCGTTCCAGTGTATATTCTCCTACTCAGCTACAGCTCTGTGCTCATCGAGGGGGTTGTTTCAGTCACTGCTGCTGGCGTCGTCTCCCACCACCATACTGCTGTACTGCTTCTGCTGCTGCTCTTTAAACGAATCCTTCACCTTTGCTCTCTTCAGACCTCCATCCCTGCAGAGGCACAAAGGTGCAGTGAGGACACACGGTGACACTGAGCATAGTGTTAAATGTTATTATATATCTTTTTTTTTTTTTTTTTTTTTTTGGCAATGCATAAACCTTGCACAATGTAACTCTGGTGATTTTCAGGCTTTAACTTCAGTTGAAGGATTATGTGGTCTTTAAAAATGCATTTTCTTAGTTCATTAAAAGCTGAAATTTGGTAGATAATAAGTTAACACTCAATAGTGAGAATATGGATGTGGAGTTCATTATTTACTGGAATGGAAAATAATTCAGAAATGATTAAAATTCACAAAAATGAGGAAGTATAATCTTACCACTGCAGATCTAGCAGCCCTCCCTGGTGAGCGATGGCCGACTTAACTCTGTTAGCAAACTGGACAGCATCCTCCCCCTCCTGCCATTTTTTAATAAATGATCAATTGAGTTTATTGTCTATGTGTATGTGTTTGTGTGCATGTGTGTGCTGAGGGTTATGGGAGGACGGCGGTGTGTGCATGTGTTTCTGTGTGTCAGCATATGTCTCACACACACCTGTTGATGCATGGCTGGCAGATACCAGACATTGCAGACCAGGGCCCAGCTGGTCATCATCCTCAGCAGGTAATTGATCATGCTGTACTTGGAGCTATTCCAGAAAGCATCTCCAAACTTGGGATCATACTGAGGAAAAGTTTTAAAAAAATGCAGAAAAGTTCAATAAGTACAAAAGAAAGCAGTTTTTTTTCAAGCCATAGGCTAAGAAAAAAAGTCAGAATAAGGGAAGATCAAATTGACGTACCTTAATGGCCACCGGGTATATCGTTCCTCCGATTTCAAAACTTCCCTTTTTGAACATCATGACAGATGTGTTGTTGATACAGGTGCCTGTGGAAACCAGAGACCAGGTGAGTCCTGTGAGCCCTGTCCAGCATCACAGAAAACGATAGCTGCCTCTTTGTCACCATTCAGAGGCCAGACTGCCATTAGGCACAGATCTAAGCCTCTCATCCTCGATGACATAAAGCCGAACATTAAAGTGTTATTAGATCTATGTTTGGAGGTGTGCATGGTTACACTTACCCTCTGGGAATATCAATATGGGAAGCTTTGTCTTGTCGTTAACATGATCCCTCAACCTGGAAGTGATGCAAACGGGGACGGAAATCATTGACAGTACCATGAAGCATGACTGTATGGCACTTTTGAAATGTGTACTTTTTAAAGATAAATCAAAAATTTGGCACGAGAGGAGATATGAAATGTGATAGTGTAATTCAAACTCTATGAGTCAGTGTTCAGAAGCAACTTTCCAGTGGCATATCTGTGCTTGTCTGTGTAATGTGAGACGACAATAATCTAGAGAAGATTTCACTGCCAGGAAAATGCCATCATCTCTCTCTTCATGTCAGAACAGTAAAAAAAAAAAAAAGAGGGGCAGGGTACAGAAAGAGACGCTGGCCAAATAAATCTGTCATTTCCCTGTTAGGCTTGTAATTGCAAGCATGCAGAGAGGCGTGTGCTGAGGCTCGGCTGTGGAAAACTGACCTCTTGGTCACTAGGTGGCGATCTTTCATCTCTGCTCTCTCAAACCACACATGAGGACAGGAGCGCACCATGGCTCTCTGCAATACTCCCATTAACCCTCCGTGCACCTGGCCCACCTGGAAACCACACGGTAAGAACCACAGACACACAATATGGTTTAGCGGAAAAAAACAAAAGTATAAAATGATGCAAAAATGTAAAATGTTATTTTTCGCTGGTCTCACATACCATAGCATAACACCCATCATTGCACAGGATCACAATGTCGATGGGGCTGGTGTGATTGGCGACACAGATTCCTCCTTTTTTGGGTTTGTTTTCTCTGCAGTTAAGATAATACATTGTTAGACCCATTTAATACAATTATATTCATTTAGATTAAAATTTAAATAGGCTGACTTATATTTGCAGAATATTTTAAATGTCTATCGGTACATGTGGAAATTATATATTGTATATTGTCTTGTATTCTATATGTGGTTTTCCTTTATTTATCTAGTACAACCAGGGAAGCGTTTAAGCACTCTGACTAACTTAAAATTATTATTAATTTGAGTTTTGTAAGGCCTTTGCTTTTAGAAAATAAACATTTATGTTACCACAGTGGCATGGTGAGGTGTCTGGAAGCAGGACAAGCCAGAAACGATAGCTCTGTTTTACTACAAAACTGGCAATGATCAGGCAGTATAAGAGGACGTGCTCACTATTGATCTCTGCTGGAGTATAAATAAGGTGAGAAGGTTTGTTTACCTGTTGTGATAGTGGATAGTGGCAGAGAGTCCTCTGGCACAGATCCTGTAGCACATGACGTGCACCCACTCACTAAGCCAGAACTTAATCCTAAAAATAGAAATGTATGCAAAATAAAAACAAACACAAATAAGGAAAGAGAAATCTGTGTCAAAGTGTAAATGATTTTAAAAAATGGTAAAAGCATGATAATTATTGCAAGATATGTTCTGTATTCACCTCGAGTTCGGGAGAAGTCCAACAGCAGATGTTCCAATGACCAGCCAAGAGAGGCCGATGCAGGCCAGGGTTATTCTAGAAGACAATAATACACATGCAGGTTGTTTCTTCATGCTGCTGTAAAATTCAAGATTGATGAACATCAGTGGTGTCCAGCGATGTGCCATCAAGAATCTGAAGGTTTTTCTTCCAACCAAACTCTGAACCAGATTATTTCACTGACTGGTGCCTCCTCTCTGTTTGATGGTAATAATCGCCAGGAAAATCACTTGATTTGTTGGCTGGTTGGAAAGAAAACCTGCAGACTCTCATCCTTTCATGGTACATGACTGGACACCACTGATGTAGATAATTGGAAATAGTGAGTACTCAGGTTCAGTCAGAGGTTTATCTTAAGGAAATGCATCCAATATTGAACTCATCAGAGATCTCTCTGAGGGCAGAAATGATCTTACTGGTTGAGTAATGCTGCATTTGATTAAAACTTGGAACTCCCATGCAAAAAAAGCGCCCTCTCAACTTCCTGGTCAGGAACTCAGGCAGGGTTTCTCAACCCCATTTTCCCCCAACTCAATTATCTGACATCATACCAACCTGACTACTCACATAGTGCACAGTAAGAAAATATTTATTTCTGACAATTGACTTTAACTGCATTTTCAGCATGATACGCTTTGGATCACTTAACATGTTACAACAGTAGTTTTATAAACCTATAACACTGGAATCGGTGGACAGAGCAAGCAAAAACATCAAATGTAGTGGCATGCACTTTTTTTCCGACATGGTGTAACTCAAATGAGGTCATAAATGACGTAATTTCAGCTTCTGACTTCCCATCTCCAAATTAAATCGAACACAGCATTAAACCTCAATGGGTGGAGCCAAAGTGCCACTGCTTTTGGTGCACAAGTTAGGCAACTCCCAAACTTCAAAGACAAATAAAAATATGAATCGCAAAGACTCCGTTTTCACGTTTCATTTATGATGATAACATTTTGTGATTATTTCTAATTAGATTACAGAGTCAGCTGTAGGCCATTATGGCAGGCTTGAACCTGGAAACTACACTAACTAATTAACCTAGAAAACTACGTATGGCTGTAACACATTTTTCAGGTAATAGCAATAAAATTATGCTTCATAATATTAGCCAACTTCCAACTTCACTGAAATTGCTGCTCTTTCCTGCCCCCACTGAGATTCAACTAAACCTATGGGATTATTTCTGCCTGCAAGAAAACTGCATTTTCCCGTCTGCCAGTCACGTGCAGCATCTCTGTACCTGAGAGGTGCAAGGATGCAGTATCTCACAAAGACGCCCAGGCCATAGACCAGAGTTAGCTTCATGCTGATGTACTGGAAGTCGTTGTTGGTGCGAGTCAGCAGGTTCCAGGACACCAGCTCCTCCGAGGTGAACCGCTGGGTCACCTAAAGCCAATCAAAACAAAGACAAAATATGTGTACATTCATCGTTAATGATGGATACACATGGATTTCAACCCAACTTAACTTCATCATCATTGTTACAGTGTTATTCTTATTCTCTCTATATATATAAACCACGTAAATGAACCTCATCCTCCACAATGCTCTCAATGCCCCGACGACAGAAATAGAAACAGTCACTGAGGGTGAAATCCCCGCCCACTGTTGGTTTTGGGCGACTGCGTCTGAGCTCTTCCAACTCTTTCTCCATTGAGCCATGGTCCCTCTGGATAAGGCCTTACACACACGCACACACACACACACACACACACACACACACACACACACACACACACACCATAAAAAGAAGAGATGAAATATTGCCTAAATCCAACCCAGACATAGGACAGGAGTCATTATCTCAGTTGTAATCTAGAAGATAAATCAGCCTTGGCACATCTTAAGATTTTGTTGGTACTGTAAGTAGACAGAATGTTTTCAGTTTACAGGGGCAAAAAGTTCATTCAGGAATGTGTTTCTTCAGGGAGATTACATTTTACACTGTCTAAATAATATAAAAGTAAAACAAATGAGACAAGACAAGGAGTGAAATCATTCCTGAGTTGCACATGTGAAAAAAGTTCCAACTCAAATATTTAAGAGCAACAAAACATTGTTAAGGAATAAAAGGCACTATAACAACTTTTGTCACTTGGAAATTAGCAAGGCAGGTGGAACCATCTGCACTGACCATTTTCACCATGATACATGGTGCATGTATCATGGTCCACTGATAACAAACACGACACATTAAACTTCATAAGTCAAAGCTGTAAATACCAAAAAGTTTCCCAAGACTTTCCAAGAAAATCACCTCGGTGCAAATATGTCAACAGCCCACCAAAGCATGGCCTTGTGATTTTTTTTTTCCTGAAATACGTCAGGATAACGTGAGAGCTGAGCTGACCATACAACAGTCTTTAAGTAATGAGGGTGGGTCCTTGAGAGAGCTGACACTGCCCTCCTTACAGATCTCAGAGCAGTTGAGTTTGCATCACCTGGGAAGACTCCACATTATCTGATAGCATGTGGACAAAGTCCAAAACCTGGAATGACCTACTCTATATTCAATATTCGGTCAAAACTTTCATAATGATGCCTGATAAATGCAGCACTTTCTACTGCCTCGCCATATTTAAACAAAATAACATCGACATATGGTGGATTTTGTGGAGCTTTCTTTGATGCTGACACAACCAGTGGCTGTATGGTCTATAGAAGGAATCCCATCCATGTGGGTCAGACTATAAGCTTACTGACTGATAAAGTGTTGAGTAATTTATGTCTTGTCAGATAGGCAGAGTTCCCAGAGCAACTTTACCTTGCTGCCAGTCATAAAGTTTCTCGTGTTGCTGAGAGCCAGTACCATGCAGAGACTGCTCTGTGCACAGGATCCCTGGCATGGTGCAACACAAAGCACCACCAAATATAACACTAAAACAATCCACCTCAGGGCACAGGGGAGTAGAGGTCTAAGCAGTTTATCTGCATGCCAAAAATGTGTAGAGGCAAATCAATTACTCTACAATGCAGAGCAGTATCATTTCACCAGGCTTGTCCAGACCTGTAATATCTAACGAAGTCAAATGTTCCAGCACAGCCCAGATATTTCACAACAAGAGGATGTGACAAACACTTTGGTTTCTTAAGAGAGAACCAGAGTGTTAACCAGAAAAGCACGTTCAACTCAAAAGCTTTTTATCCATCTTTCTATCCGAAAACCACAGACCCTCTTCTTCTCCTCACCATTAGATGCAGAGGCTTTGACTGCACGGTCTTCTGCATTGGCCTTCTGTATCTTCAGAGTGGCCCACTGCAGGAGGAGATAAACAGGAGGTGTTCATATTTATGTGGACAGTACCCATAGGAAAATCTTTATTTTCACTTTATTAGATCCACCTGCATAATCTAACACAATCCAATCCAACTGTTCTGCCATAAAGTTTAATTTTATGATGCCTATAACGCTCAAGTTTTCTTTTTGTCACAGTAATAGAGGTGTTCATTCAATTCTAAGTTTAGCATTGAGCTCATAGTTAGTGGTGCTGTTGTACTGGACTGCATTTTATGGAGAGGTGTTTACTATTCTGCCCCCCTCATGTATATTAATAGGGGAGGACAAAAAATTAGAAACACCTCTCAATATAATGTAGTCCAGTACAAGACCTCTGCAAACTACAACCTCAATAATAAACACAGAATTAAATTGACACATTCTCCACAATGTCAACAAAAACTGAACATTATAAACTTTATTAAAAGGTAGAATTTATGGCAGAGCTGTTGCATTGAGCTGCATTAGATTGTACAGGTGGACCTGATAAAGTGGCCACTGAGTGTATGTGCTCCTGTACAAGAGAAATGTTGTCCTATGCTATATATTTAGTCATATATCAGTCAAATATATATGTCCCCCATCTGGATATGGTGATGTAATGTGTTGCCCATACATGTTCAGCATTATGTAACTTATATACAGTATGAGCACATATGAAAGTGATATATTTTCCTTAAATGGTTTTACTGTATCTATACCCGTACCTGCTCAGCGTATGTATTGATAATAGCAGCTACCGATGCAAAAAATTGAAAAGGATACATGTATTTGTCATATATGTTAGACATACATTATATGTCTATTTATGAAAATGTGTAAAAAATTTAATATGTTTCATACAAGAGTATTCAATATGAATGGACAGCGTATGCAACATGTTGTACATATATAATGTTTCCCCATGTGCAGGATCAGAATATCAAATAAGAGTCAATATTTGAAAACGTTGCTGTCTATAAATGCAAACACTAATGGAAATATGTCTAATGGCAAGGTGAATGGCTTGTATAATAATGCTAATAATGAATAAAACACAGTAACACATAAAAACAACATTCAGTTCAACATGTTCAATATATATATATATATATATATATATATATATATATATGTAACATACACAAAGTTTAGTGCATGTATATCTATGATGAACACATGAGTGTGAATGACAGTACCTCCAAGGTTTTGACCAGGATGGTCATGTAGGTCTCGGAGATGCCCAGCGAGAAGCCGAACATGGCTGGCACCATGATGAAGGCAACAATGAGGTAGAGCCAGATCTTCAGCCCCCAAAGGGCCAAGGCCCAGTAATCCTGCATCTCCACTTTACTCTCTGCAACAAAGATGTGTGCAAATGCAGCCCTGTGGCCAAATTCTAGCAAATCTAACCTTGTGCCTGAGGGGGGAAAGGACAAAAAGGATACTTTTTTTCCTTTTGTCACCTATCACGCTTTGTAGGCTCCATGCAGTCCCATAGTTACTGTAGGAAAACAGATATCAGGAGCAGAGGTGGCAAGTAAGCACATTACTCAAAATAGTGTACTTAAGCACAAAAGCACTGGAACTTAACATGAGAGTTTTTGTTTGTTTGTTTGTTTTTTAAGCTCAGAGGGATATATTGTGCTGTACTACATTGCATTTATCACACAGCTGTAGTTACTAGCTACCTTGCAGAATAAGCTTTAACATCCAAAACATAAAATAAGATATATTCCTAGAGTTGAAACTAGCCAGCAGTATATAGACCATCAAAATAATTCTTTACAGGTTAATGCATCAGTCATTTAACACTGCACTCTTCATAATGACTAGTTTTCTATTTGACAAATAAACATTTTTTCTTTAATACATTTACTCCAGTGACATTTAAATACTTTTATTTTTACTGGAGTATTACTGGGGTATTGTCCATTGTGATATTGCCTTTTTAACTTCAGTAAACACTTTGAGCGCTTTAAAGGGAATGAAGCAGGTTAACAGGTTACAGTACACGTCTCAGGGCAGCCACAGGCTCCGCCCACAAGGATATCGCCGATCAGTAAGTAAAAGAAACCCTGTCATTTCAAACATCTGCATAAATAAACACACTTGACAGACTACCAGCTGTACAACAAAAGCCTTTAAGTTTCAGATTTGTGTTAGCCCTCTTCGTTTGTTCACTTTATCATTAGGTTAAAGCAGATCACCTTACCTGTCCACCTTCAGCACACTGCCTTCTTTCCTGAAGATCAACTCTCAGGACTCGGCAGAAGAGACAGAAAACACGCCCATTTAGAGCAGCTGTAGACCAAAGTTCACCGCCCGGTGCTCAACAGCGCCTCCCTGCGTCCAGAGAGGGAAGCATCGACACGTGGACCAGGGATAGAGTCCAATCAAGCGCAATATTCATAATCACACTCATAAGGAAGATATTATTTTTGTACAGTGTATTGGAGAGTCAACTGTATATTCAGTTTATGCCATTAGAGGCAGATACACAGATAGACGATATCACCATAACATGTGACTGTCCTCGGTCTGTGGAAGTGATGAACCATTAAAATGAGAAGAAAAGAAAAAAGAAAAGAAAAGAAAAGACATACAAAAAGGACGCAGTACACTCAAAACTTACAATAGTCCGACATGGAATTTGTGCTGAGTAAACAGGAGTGAGTCACAGTAATTATCAGTGTGACGGGGGAAAGAAACCTTCTCTATGCCAAATTTTCATCTCCAGGTCAGTGGTTTTCAAAGTGTGGTTTGGGGATCCCCAGAGGTCTTGAGGGGCTCAGCAGAATAAGAAATAGGCCTAATCTAATTTCATAATAATATAATTCACCAGGAATTTGTTGACAATGGGAAAGAAATGTGTTAGTGATTACTGAAACATGTTTTAATCTCACCCGTTGAATCTATTTGTCAGTATGCAAGTACAGCATCGGAACAATTTAATAATTAGCAGAGAGTTTATCTTTTCATATCAGAGTCTGTAGGGCACAGTTACTTAAAATGGGGTTCCACGGCTCAATGAAAGTCAACTTGGGGGGGCTGGAACATGAAAAACTGTGAAAGACTTATTTATTTAAGGTAATATTGGAATAATTTTCACTTTCGCTTATCACTTGACAGCATCAGTGGTAGGCCCAGCCGACTGCCACCGCTAAGAGACCTGAAAATGAAGCAGATTGGCAAATAATTATAGCGGCCACAAATGACTTCAGTGTCTGAACCCCTCAGACATCTCATTTTCCACAACAAAGGGAAGTCTTTATGAGCAATGCTGCAACTCTCTCCCAATGTCAAAGCCTCTCTGTCCCACCTAAGACTAACAAAAGGTTCTGATTATTTTCCACGATCACACATTTCACAGTCTGTTGCACATTTCTGTAACGGGAGGACTTCAGGGAGTCAGTTGGGTAATTTCTCTGGAAATGATAAGGGAAGAATTCATGTGGGATTGAACCTAATCCAGGGAGCTTTCAGGACAGCAATCTGGCTGCTTGGCAAAGCATGCATTTTCAGCAGGATGTCATATCCAGCTGGCTGCCTGCCACAGCCACCATATAGAAATATATATCACATTTCATGTGCACATTCATCTGGACAAAATCCCCTTATCCAAAAAATAAAATCACTCTTTTTTTATTGATTGACTATTGTGAGCATCAGGGGTCTATTTATGTCTTTATTCACTGTAAACAAATGTGATAGTTTGCCCAGTCCTGCAGTTTGACAACAATTATATAGACATGGCAGATGGAAAGTAAGACTCTATTTAACAGCACACTAATTGTCCCTTAATGTTGCCCTTGTGCTGTGGGTGTGCTCGGGTGTGGTGGCTCCAGCCAGGCATTACTTCCCGATGCCGAAATAGCTGCTGTTTTCTATATTTGTCATCACGTTAAAGGCCCAACAAAGAGTGTTTATTACTTATGCTGAACGTTTTTGTTGGTCCCATTTGTGGGGTGGGATGGGGGGTGGGGGTGTGCAGACACTAAGGCCCTGTTGTTATTGCTGCTCTCACTCTGTCCACAAGCGGAGGGAGGGTTTTGTTGAGGAGGAGGAGGGGTCGTCCAAACAAAACTCAGCTGACATAATCCATGTGGCACTGTGCACCATGCTATCAATGGTTTGCAAAGTTATTTTTAGGGGATCCACATATTCAAAATGATTTCCTCCCAACTACAATCATTTTTAAGAGATTGGGTGGCCTATAGTCTAACAATTGTTTGCTTGTTTAAAGCTGCTAGCCCGCGAAATTGCAAGTCTCGAAAATATTTTGTTTTACAAATAACTAATTCAAACCTTCCCTGACTTACGCCTGGGACTCTGCCCAGGTCTTTGAAAAGCGCTGCGGTAGATAAATCTGTGGTGGGTCCATTTCCACATATGCCTAAATACACATGCACACACATGCCAACACACAAAGTGACAGAGAGCGAGAGAAAGAGGGAGGGAGAGAGCGAGAGAGAGAGAGAGAGAGAGAGAGAGAGAGAGAGAGAGAGAGCAAATTGGAGACGCCATTAGACTCCAGACATTTAACAAGCCTGCTGCAGTGTCTGCCTAGATGGTGACAATGCAGGGAATGTGTCAAGTCTCAGTGGCCATTTAGTCACAGACAGAGCTACTCCAGGGATAATTATCAGACAACTAACCAGTGCATTACTGAGCTTTTCTACTGTCTTAGAAACGCTATAGCTTCCAGAGGACAGGCCTGAATGCCCCAGATAAAGATTACTTAGAAAAACTGTAGGCACTATATCATCTTTCACGGGGGCTCACAAACATTGTCTGGAAACAATAAATATCCTGGAGAGAAATCTTTCCCGGGGGGTACCACAAATATCTAAAAAACATGGGTTTCTCATGTGGAGGTCTTGTTTCACAATAGAGGTCAACTCAGCCACAAAGTGTGCCTTGTGTATGAAGATATTATTCTGCATTCTGCACCCTGTAACCCAGTACATTGGAATGAATGCAGTTCAGTCAGTTCTGTTGGCAAAAAGAAAGAACTAAATCAATTTTGAGTAGAAAACATCATTCAAAAGCAATAACAAAAAAATAAAATAAATATGAACAGCAGCGTGTGGAATGAATAAATATTTGTCAGTGATGCAGTTCAGCTCAAATGTGTTTGCACACTGTAAGATTTATCTTTGGCCTTTATACCTTTTCACCTTGATGGAATAAACTACTTTGCAAAGCCCTGAAACACACACACACGCGCGCGCGCCCACACACACACACACACACACACACACACACACACACAAATGTCATTTTGTAGAACAGTAAAATATGTAAAATGTCAGTGGTGCACAAACTTTAAAGGCTTTTCCATGCCAAGGCCCTCCCTACATGATCTACATGAGGCTCCCATTAGAGAGATTTTGTCCAGAGGCTGTTGAATATGAGGAATGAATGACAGACTTTATGGAACTGCAGCTGCTTTACAGCGATATGATTAACACCTATGATCAAAACAGTCATTCCTATATCTCACCGTGGGCCTGCTGAACATCTAAAAGGCAAATATTCCAGTTATCAAGGTTAGATCGGAGTGTCTGTCCTCTCATAGAGCTGAAGTGCTTTGGTAAAATCTATCTAAAGGTGATGGGTGTGATCTCACGGGCAGAGTGCTGATTTTTAAACTTTTACAATCAAATGAGCATGACTTTGCTGTGCAGGCTGTGCCACAACATTGGACAATAAATAAATGTATAAATCCCATGTTTTGCTGAGGACCCCTTGAGACTAATGAGTGGCCCCTGGTGGTTCAGAGATCCAAGTTTGAGACACTTTTTTAATGATCCTTTTTTTGCGGTAGGTTTTACTGGCAACAAATTAACTTGATGATGCACTGCTGGAGGCGTTCAGTGTCGATCTGTTACACACCGTTGCAGACATCACTGTTATCATTCAAGCAAACGTGACCAGTCACGAGTGAGGCGTCCTCCTCTCCTCCTGCAGCAGCAGCGCTCCTGCAAAGGAAACAAGACACTGGGCCGACAACACTCCTCCCCTCCTCCGCACTCTCGGAGCTTTCTCCCCTCTTCGGCTATGTTCTGTGATTCCCAGTCCTCCTCGGCGCATGTTTCCCTTCGTGAGGGGAGATTTCTCAGCTTATTCATGTCATGACACAGGGCAGTGCAGGACCGAAGTGGTCGCCAGGCCGCCTCTAACGCAACTGGACCTCCAATGCCTAAGGATCTTCTCCAGTGTTTTGAGTTTGGTTAGATGAAATATGCAATGTTCGCAGGAGAGCCGGGTTCTTTTTCTGCTACATTTTGTTTTCATTCTGGCAGCCGGCCACGAAGAGTTCTCCGACTCTGGCAGACTTCTCTCCCCCTCTGCAGAAAAAGGTCAGTGTGCTGCAGTTTTAATGGGAGTTGCATTTCCGTGCATTGCTGAATGTAGGTTAATTCATCACTTGAGCACATGAGACTGTTATTTAGTGCACAGCGACATGCACCAAAAGTAAATTAAACCTTAACGCATATGAATGGGCATACCCTTAAATATTCTATTCTATTCTATTCTATTCTATTCCAGAGTCAGATCTGTCCATCGTCCATCCAGTGAAAATCGGCGCAGATGGCCAGTTCATCTCTCACTCTCTGTCCCACCACTTCACTGGTGGGCGAGTCAAACGTGACCTGCGACCCCAGGATTTAGAGGGACGGGTTTATTACAAGGTCACCTACAAAGGTCGGGTTTTAATATTCAATTTGACAGCAAACAGTCACCTGGTTTCAAATGACTACATCCTGGAGAGGAGGACCGGGAGCGCGAACAGGACGGAGCATCGTCGCTCCGAGGGGAATTCCTGTCACCTCCTTGGCACCGTGGCAGACTCCGATGTGCGTGGAGTTGCTGCCATCAGCGCTTGTCAAGGACTGGTAAGGAGTCACATTATGTTACAGCAAGGCAAGAGGCTCAATTTTAACTTCTGTCCCATTCATTCAACCTAACCCTTGTGATTTATGTGAAGCCTGATCTTTATTTTACGTTCAGCCCCCTCCCTGGGACCTGCAGCAGCATGCACACCTCTATGAAAAGTTCAATTACCTTTTCACAGGATGTGTTTTTTTTAAGACACAGGAGAGAGGGGCATCACTCTGGGGAAGCTGGTATGTGCTTTAGTCAGTCACAGGCTGCTAAGCAAACCGCTCCCACTGACAGTGCCCTGTCTGTTAGTTTGCCCTTCAAAGACTTCCTGAGACTATTTGCAGAGCGACTTCACTGCAGATCCACGAATGGCTTTTTCTTCTCAGCCAGCCCCGACACCCCTTCTGTTTTCCTTATCTTTAATATTATACTGTTTTTTATTTCTACCCTTTAATCCCTTCGTTCATTCATTCACTGACTAACTCACTGACTCACCCTCTCTCTATCTAGGTTACAGTGTCTTTTCTTCCATAAACTCTGAAACCTCTCCATCCTTGAACATGCAGTGTTACTTTGTTCTGCGCTTAGATTTTAAGTCAGACTGAAGTTACAGTAAATCACTTTGACATATTTTTTATAGATAGAGATGATTAGGCTTTGTTCTCGGAGTGTTGGGTTTTTTACTGAAGTGTTTCTCATCAAAAAAGTATTTCAACTACAAAGGAGTGAAATACAGCTGGTCAGCAGAGAGATGAGAGAGCAGCAAATCAAACACACAGTTTCATTCCAAAATAAGACATCCACTATATGAAAAAAGACTGTTGGAAATATATTGCTGACAGAGTTTTTAATGCTGAGTCATTGTAAAGCCTTTACCTTTTCCAAAAGTAGTATATTCAGAATGGATCCATTTGTGTTTTTGAAAACCTGACTCGTTACTTTAAGATAGTAATGGGTAAATATTACTTTATTTGTTGTAGTAATCCGACAAGTCAGAGACAATATATGGAAAAAGGAGGACTTTCCCCCTCTGAAATGATCGGACGTGTCAGTTTTAGCCATGAAGAATGTCTTGGTGTATTTGATTCTGTCACAGCAGGAATGCCTCTCCTGCAGGGTCTTGCCTCCCGCCTGTCTGTGTTGTTTGTTTGGGTTGCAGTGCCTCTGTCTGACAGATCTGGTGAATAAATTTCATTTGCTGCAACGGCCTTGCCTCTTGCAACTGTACATGTCGTCTGACTCATTGCAAACAGATGAAAACGGCTGCCAGTCCTGTGGTTGTGTATAACTGACCCACTTTACATGCCCTCAAGTAATCCTCAGAGGAAAATATGTTACGTCACTCTAAATTCCTGCAGCAGTTTTGTTCCCTTATCTAAAACTTATATTGAGGATTTTTCTGCAATCTTGTAAAGCTCCAGTTTGTCCCTTTGCTCCAACTGACCAGGGAAACCACAGTAACCTAACAAAGTGCTATTCTCTTCTGTGGAAGGAGGTTCATAGCAGTGAGGCCGCTAAACAGCAAAGAGCGAGCCAGATGTGGGAGGGAAACTGCTGTTAAGGTCAGTCACCCTCAGGGATGCAGATAGAGACATACAGCTTCAAAATATGAAGCAACAATAATAAACTTTATTTACTGAGCATTATTCAAAGGGCAGTGACAAGATGAAAAAACAGACAGTAAAGTACAATATAAAACATGCAATGACACAGACGACAAGCATGTGCCGCTTTACGAGAGCTGACAGAGCAACTTCCAAAATCCACTGCAGATTCCTGTTATTGTAATCCAATAAAATTCACAAATTAGGTAAAGTATTCTGATTACTTTCACTTACCTTTGCATTATTTTGCCTCAAAAATCTAGAAAATGTTACGTTAAACAATTTATTCCAATTGCAATAATGCGATAATTGCCAACTGCGATAATTGCCAATGAT